>NW_026889800.1:8112500-8267500 GCF_033153115.1 Saccostrea echinata
ATTATAATAGAAAAAATGTGTGTCAGAAAAGTTGTAATCCCTCCTTCCCTTCCAAGAAATGAAAATGTTGAGTTTGGATAGCCCCTTTTTCCCTTTGTCAAAGATTGTTCAGATAAACCGTCGAATTTTTTTTTTTTTTTTTTTTTGTCCTCCACCCCCCATTTTTTCAAAAGCGATACTACTGCCCGTAATAGCTGAGAAAATAATATTAACATTCCACTGTTTATTCTGTGACATTAATGAAGCCAAAGAGATGACATTTCAGGCTTTCTGGAAAGCCAAACTTGTTACCTTATTACAAAGTCTACAAAACAACTCTAACCTGATCTTCCTGACCCCACACAACATGGGAGGGTACATTTATTTTTGGGGCTGTTCTTTCTAGTAATGTAGCATTTTCTTCTGCTGCTAAGGCCTTTAACACTAGTATAAATAAAAACTATCAGAATATCACAAAATTAAGCATCTCCTTAAAGTGCTGTCTTTCTGTTTGCTAGAAAAAGTAAATAAATTTCACCACTTCCAATAACAAGTTACCAGTTTTATACATCTATATGTTTAACAATCTTAATATTCATTAAATACACATTTATTAAAGAAAGAGGTTTCTGAGACCTGAATGGAAACTTTCCCATAACCCTTCATATTGACTAAAATAGGTATCCCAGAGTTGTGATAATTCAAAGCTGATTCTATGAATTAAATTTTTATCTAACATTTGAATGCAAAATTAATTAATATGTGTGATTAACAATTTCAGCAAAATCATTCCCAACTTACCTACCTACAGGTCAATTAACCCCAAAAAGGGGAATCTTGGGGCCTTACATATATCTATATCTTTCTGTGGTCAATATTAATGCATACTAGTAAGCATACATAATATTTACAAATCACAGAACAAAAACTCACATTTTAAATAAAATCCATGGTACTGCTTCCTCATATCAATTGCTCCCTGCAGAATCTACAAAGTACATGTTCCATAATATAAATATAAAATATGAAATGGTTAACTCTGTAAAACAACCAGTATTGCATTTTGCAATACTTTTGTATAAAACACAAAAAAAGCCATTAGGCTTGAAATTATTTAAAATTTCAATCTCAATATACACAGTGACAAAAATTATTAAAGATATCTGTAAAAGGTAAGGACACAGGAACTCCAACATGTAGTGTGTGTCTTGTTTATTCATGTAATAAAATATGAGGCATTGAATTAAAGATACATTAATATTCTTTGAGCCAGAAATTTATTTAGATATATATGCAGAGTCATTAACACAGAAAATAAATGTTTATGCAAATACAATGAACATGGATATAATACAACATGTTTAGAACCAAATAAAGAAAAAAACCTAGCTGTTTCAAAAAGTTGTGAAGTTTTACCAAAGAGTGACAGACATTTTATGAAAATTTCTTGGTTCTATGCCTATGCATATTTTAACAAAAAATCAAGGATACCTGTTTTGGAATAAAACTGCTCTTGTGATACTGTGCAAAATCTAACAAATACTGCATCTCATCAGGGTTCTGAGGGAAAAGAGGGCAGTCTTTTAATATTGTGCCCTCATCTCCAGATTCTACGGCTTTCTGTATCTCCATGGCAACAGATGTCTGTTCAGGAGTCCTCACTAAATATAAATAACAAAAGAGGAGAAACTGATAACAGCTTTAACTATACCATCTATATTGTTACAATTTACAAATTTCAGAAACTCTCTTACATTTCTTATTGCATCGTCGCAAGCCACGGGTTTTGTGTCCATTCTATTTCCACAAACGTTTGTGGAAATAGAATGGACACAAAACCAATGGCTTGCGACGACGCTCTTATTGTAGATCAACAAATATTTACAACAATTATTTTCACAAAATAGTTATTTAGTATTTAAAAGCAAAAAATTTTTTGCACAGATTTTGGTTATTTTTGTATATATAATCTTTAATTATTTAAATATACACTAGCTTGAAATTTCGTAAACAGGTGGTCTCATATAATGTAATTGCGCAAAAATAAAGTTCTCAAAAATATGTTTTACAGTATTTGTATGTGTCCAATATAGAATTTTATTGATATAGTTCTTTTAAATTTCTTTCACTACAACTTAGTTAGCAATCTTACTAGCAGGACACATCATGGTCACCCTGTCCACAATGTGTGGATACTCTGCAGCATACAGGCCCGCTACAGCTCCTCCCATGGACAGACCCACTATGTGTATAGGATCCTCCGACATCCCTAAAATCTCTATTATCTGTAACATCACAGAAGTAGACACTTAAATGTACAATAAATGTGAAAATCAAAGCATTTGTTACATCACTATAATCATTTCACAGCATAACTCTTTGATAACTTTCAAGATGTAGTGGAGTCTCATTAATCTTGACGCTGATAATTTGGACACTTCAACTTCTGGACAAAATTTGCGGGGTCGGGAACAATTTATATTTAGATATACCAAGTAAGTTTCAGTACTCCTTATGCTTCACAAATCAAGACAAGAACTGGGAATGTTAAGCCCACTTATGGGCCCTGTTTCTAAATTTGATGAAGGATTTTACACAGCTGATTATCAGACTTAACATACCCAGTTCTTTGCTCAGTGTCTGGATAAGTGAGGCTTGACTGCACATTTAAACAACTGTGCATTAATTCATGAATACTGTTTAATAAACCTTTTGTCTTCGAAATAAATATATAAATTGAACATTAAAATCAATCTTCACTATATACATTCTTATCATATTTAACTAAAATAAGAACTGAATGAAAGTTTCTCCAGAACTCTCTGCAGTGTACCTGGTGTACAGTTCTGACAAGTCCCTTCAGTGACAAGTCAGTGCCCTCCATGGGGGCCTCACTTTCTCCATTTCCAGGGAGATCTAAAGCAAGCACATGGAGATCACTAGGGAGATTCTGTCAAAGAAAAAAATTCATACTCTGAGTACTGAGATAAATTTATATGATCTCTTTTAAGATCTGCAAAAATCATCCTTAATATACATGTTTAATACTGATTCAAATAGTAAATGAATAATTCAGCAGTTGATGATGAAGACTTATGAGGATGTTAACCTTAACAAGAGGTGCCCACATTGATTTGTCAGCTGAGAACCCGTGTAGAAGTACAATGCTAGATCTGCCTTTCTGTTTGTATCCCTTCTCTCCATAGCACACTTTTCTCCCATTTACATTAATATACTTAATCCTCATACCACTCCATAAAACTGTCATTCTGAAATCAAAAATTAATAAGTCATTTTGACTTCAAACATACACCAGAAGACCAAAATTGAATTTCAAAACCTAATAGCACATCTACATGACCATGCCAATCATAATATGCCAGAAAAAAGAGGGGGGGGGGGGGGAATCCACAAAAATCTTGAAATAGGATCAATGTACTAACCTTAAGTAATACTGCACAATGAGCTCTGGTTTTATCATAAAAAAGTAAAAAGAAGCTGCTGTGATTGTGGTCACAAAGGCCAAAAGAGGATAAAACAAGGTGTGTACAGGTACCATCTGAAATCACAATTGTCAAAAAGTATTACAGGCATAATTAATTAAATCAAGGTTAAAATACTAGTGTACTAAATGAACTATAATTTAGTTAATCAGCTGTTTCACTGTAGGACTCCTTAATTATAAATGTCTTTAAAATTTCTACATGTACATGCAACTAATTCAATAGATATAAAACTACCTTGAAGCTAACAAAATATGTTTATTATTTGTAACAGTAACTGTTGTAAAACATTGATGTGTGTATGATTATTTTGAATATTTTTTGAATAAATTACTTCAAGCTCTAACTTTTTGAATACTTCTTGAATAAACTTCATCATGTTCTAAACTTTTGAATACTTTTTAAATAAATTTCTCACTGTTCTAAATTTGATTATGCTGAAAAAATATGAGAACTCTCCTTACTAAATCCCTCTGGTGAAAAGGTTTGAATGCGATTTTTTAAAAAGCTTTTCTGCTTTTGAAATTTCATTTTAAAGAGACTCAGAATCTTGTATTTCATATGTGTAGAATTTGTCACCCAGGGGTCTCAAAACTGTGAAGTCCATTTTCTGTCAGGGGGCTTCAACCCCTTGAACTCCCTACCAGGGGCTGAGGGCACTACCCTTGAACTGCTGGGGGCCTTAAGCAGCCCTTTGCTGTAATATGTGCCTATGCATCATCAGTGTCGTAGCTATGTTCCTGGGGTCTCTTGTTTGAAGAAAGCAGATTAAAGTTAAATGTAAAGATTTATGATGGTATCCAGTGTGCTCACCCTGTCACACCTTAAAACACACTATTAAAGTTAAGATGTTTTTAAAAGCATTTTTATGTGGATTTACATAAGTTATATTGAGCGCAGCAAGTGGAGCTCAATCTCAATAGACTAACATGTAAAAACAGAGAAAAATCAAATTAAAAATCTGTACATTCATTGAGCAAATTTTCTGTGCAACCCTCATAGAATTCCTTCACTATCAGGATTCCATGCAAAATGGTGAATAAACAGTCCCCCTTTATCATGTATCAAAATTTAGTTCAGAGAGCTTAAATTAATCAAAACATAAAAATAATTGCATCTACTCTACAGGGCCTTTCGCATCAAAATTGCAAAAAGCCTATTTGAACTCAGTTACAGAAATGCAATTTACATACGTCATGTGATGTCACAATCTAGACTGTCTCGTGCGGTTTAAACTTTGAAGAGGCAGATCAAAGATTAAAGTGTGTAAGCTATGTAAAGTTTTTTTTTATGGTATTCAACTGCGCTCGCTTCAACAGTGGCACCGTAAAACATATTAGCTATAAATAAACTTTCTTCTTTCTCTGCACAGTAAATTTATATCCCATTTGGAAAATCATATCTCAAACAGGCTACTATATCCTACCTGGGCGGTCCCAACCTGGTAATTAACAACTGTTCAACATGCAATACATTATCATGTGCAATGTTCATTATTCAGTATTCAACCATAATACAACCATAATGTGCTTGCTTATGACTCCAGTAAATAGATGACAAATGTTAAGGCTTCATCAATTTTCTAAACCAGTTGCTCTTTACCTCTTCTTTCAGCTTTTTTGGTTGATACACTCATGTGACAAAATCATTATAGAAAATTCTAGCAGGAAATAGTGAGGTGGGCTGTAAGTGAGAAAACCGTACCGTTGTAACATATTTCCGATTGAGAATCATATATGACTATATAAGTATATTCAATGCAAATAACCCGTCACCATTTTAAAAACATCATATCAGGTTTTGTTTTTCACAGTATATCCGTGTCATCTTTGTTTGTTTATTTTTTTTTTTAAAGAGTTTGCTTTTTATGAACGAGTTATCTATTCATTCGTCTGTCTGTGTGGGGTGACACGAAACGCCGAAATGTCGGGTTTCTGCCGAAATGTAAGTAGAATGCGCCGAAATGACTGATGAAATTCTGCAATGACTGTGGATATCAATTGATACGGATACTAATACCTCAAAAACATAAACTTTTTGAGGTCAATCTTTACCCCTAAGGTTTTAGAGCCCATTTTATCGTAAATATTGAAGGAAGTCAGCCGCCATTGACGGGCTTCATAGTATACCGTATACCACGCCCGATTGTTTTTTTTTTTAATCCGCTTTGTAATATGTCAGTCTCGTATTACGTTTTTATTTAAATTGATATTTAAATAAATATTTAAAATTTAAATGATATATTATATACCTTATTTAAAAAATAATAATAATAATGAGGATGTTGATCATCAGGATAATATGAATATTAGAATATTAGCTAAGAAAAAAAAACATATAATCAGGGACCTATATATTAGTATATAGGTCCCTGATATAATTAAGTATTAAAACTAATAATAATAGAAAAAATTATAACATAAGTTTCTTATTAAAAAATTTTGACTCCCCAAATAAGAGCCATAATTTTGAATTTGAAAAACAGATATTTAAAAAAAAAAGAATGAAAGAAAATGGAAAATTAACCTCTAAAGAAAAGCCAAACAAACATATTTTGGATATCATATGGGGGAAAATAAAAATATTGTTATTTTCCACTTAAACATTTAATCTTTTTAGAAATGAATGAGAAAAATAAAGAAAATTTGTAAAAATGAGTTGGAAAAGTTGGAATTAGAGCTTTAAAAAATATGAAAACTATAATGAAATACATACGCAAAGAACACCAAAACTTTGTAAAATGCATAAAGCTAGGTTATTTGGTCATTAGCATTTTATAAAGAATGAACTTAACAATAGCACATAATATGTACATTAAAATTTAATTAAAACCAAAGAAAACCATAGGAGTTACTAATAATACTAAGGATGAGATTGTATTTGGAGAACTGTTCTTATTGTGTCAAACACAACGCCCTATCAGGGCCCAGACTCAGTTCCCAAATACACAATCTTTTTTAAAAGATACGTAAAACTTAGTACATTGTATACATGTCTTATAAGGAAGTGAAAATAATTAATGAGAATTTAGGAATTAGTTTATTTACTAGATGTAAAAATACTGTAAGTTAAACAATGTAAGATCAGTGAATTGGAATTCAGATTCAAATTACTAGGTCAGGTGTATATCACATGTATACAAATTATACTACACTGTATGTGTGAACCAAAAAGGTATTTAAACAATAGGAGTTGATCGTACCAGGCCCAGGTGTCAGCAAATCTGAAATATTCAATGTTGTCCTTTTTTAACATCAATGTATAATTATTATTTCAGGTTATATGCAACAAAGTTATATTTAAATAAATACAAAATGTTACAGGTAAGAGAAAGGTAATAATTTAGGCTATTCCTATACAACCACCTTATATGTTTAGCAGAAAAGGAAATAGACCAAATGACTAAGAAAACAACATTTACATATATTTGACATGTACATGTATACGAAATATCTTTATCAGTCATTCTACGATAAGAGGACCAAATTCAGGGTATAAAACATGAAAAAAAAATAATTGTTTCAAATAGCAAAATGAATATCATAATTCTCTAAAGAACATATCAGTTAACTTAAAAAAAATATCCACAAATCGGCTATCGTTAACTTTTTACAACAATTTCAATATAACATTGATTTCAAGGAATGTTACGGAAGTTAATGCTTGAACAAGTCTTATTATTTTCTAAATAAAGCTGGTTTTGACCAATTTTTGTTTTCTGATGTTCAGTATAGAACACTAAAGTTTGATTCATGAAGTCTCGCGTGAATTCGATAAGTTAAAATTTCGTGAAAAATATCGTTACTGAAGTTAATCGTTACGGAAGTTAATTTTCAGCAGTAAAAGTTAAAAATCTCGACAATATTTAAAAATAACTGTTGTTTTAAGATGTTAATCAAAAGTATAGAGCATTTCGCTTCCAAAATTTAAAAAAGTATATATACCTAAAAAAAAAAAAAAAATCCTGAATTACGGTTACGGAAGTTAAATTTTAAAGAGAGACAACTGTTTTTTGTCTAATTCATTTTATTACATCGAAAATTTAATGGTCTAAAGTAGCTCGCAAGATGTTGAAAATAACCGATTTTATTCATTTATTTTAATTAGAAAAAAAATTTAATTCCTCGAAAGTTCCAAATATTCCCGTTATATACATATATGATGAAAAATGGCAAAAGACCAAGTTCACAAATGTTACAGTATCTTATACGAGTATGAAGACTGTTAAAATTTGTCTGAAATGATATGGATGTCTGAATTTATGTTTACTGTGTTTACACAGACTGCAAATCTCAATGAAACTAAATTATCGATCTTCATCTATATCCGACAAGTGCGTAATATTATGTGGTATTACATAATTAGGTACATGACAAACTGTGAAGTTTTGCACGTGCGCTATACACACACTCCAAATGGTTACACAATCTGTATCGTGAATCAATTTACATATATCTACATAATTGGTTTCCGAAACTTTCCTTGATTATGATTCGTTTTTTTTTTTTTTTGGGGGGGGGGGGGTGAAGACAGAAATGAGAATCAGAAACGTGAAAAAAAATTCAACATGTATTTACAATGTCACATCACGATCTCATAACTAGATGTTTAGACTAATTTGATTCAACCGAACTTTAACAGTTCAATTGCTACCAGCATGAAAGATGAATAATTTATTGCACAAGTTGTGTCTAACAAATTAATGTACACACCATATGAGAGATAATTTTATTTTATTATTAAAGGTGATTGAAACGGTGATAAATTTCCAAATTCTCAAAAAAATCAATAAGTACTTGATCCACCTGCATGAAGTTGATAAACATGCAATCTTCTTGTTCAAATTAATATATATTGCATGTATGATATAACTGTAAATTGTCTCAATTTATTTGTTATGACAATCATATTTTATACACTGTTTGTATAATGAGGAAAGGATTTTTAAGTTGAAATAACTTGCATCCTATCCTTTTCGAAATTTATTTCATTAATACAAAAATAAATAAATAAATGAATAAAAAACCAAACAAACAACAAACAAATTCCCCAGTTTCCAAACATCGTTTGCGATGTAAATTTATCAATTATATATCAATAATAATCGATTGATATTCACAATAATTTATAATTGATAATTAATTAAATGTTTTTTCTCACAAATAATAATAATTGTATAATGAATGAAACATTTATAACATATCGAAGAAAAAAAAACACACACAATCGGGCGTGGTATACGGTATACTATGAAACCCGTCAATGGCGGCTGACTTCCTCCAATATTTACGATAAAATGGGCTCTAAAACCTTAGGGGTAAAGATTGACCTCAAAAAGTTTATGTTTTTGAGGTATTAGTATCCGTATCAATTGATATCCACAGTCATTGCAGAATTTCATCAGTCATTTCGGCGCATTCTAGTTACATTTCGGCAGAAACCCGACATTTCGGCGTTTCGATGCACCGGTCTGTGTGTCATTACAAACAACACGATTCTCTCTAAATTTTCTTCACTCTTGATTCTGAGGGACATTTATCAAATTTTGCTGTCATTGTAATTTTAGTATGTATTTTTGTTGAACCCACGTATATAATTTTGTTTGTATGTCGCCTGAGTTGGTTGTTATTTGGTCATATGATGTAGGGTTTGTTACATTTGTGTGTTCTATTTTGTTTCAGAAAATGTCGCTGTATGATGGTTTAGACATTGACAAAGAAGAGGGTGGAAGTACAAAGCCTGTTGTAGGTATGTAAAACGTGTAATAATATTAGAAAAAAGCTTGAGCAAAGCAGAAATGAGAATGGGACGTATTTGATGGTCAATGGTCTTAAGCAAAGTGAAAAAAAATGTGAAAATTAGTATACTATTTCATTAAACTTCAGACCTGTTTTTGTGAATACAGTATATGCACTGTGATCAATGGGACAAGTGCAGATAGTATCATCAAAGTAATTACCATTTTAAAAACTTTTTATATACACATCTAAATCAACTAAATGTTAATTGATACTCATTAAAAACTTTTATAGACAATTCTTATGGAGATCAAACTCGATCTACACAATGCTTTTGAAAAATTGGAAAGTTAAAGGTTGCCCACACTAACAACAGACTGACATTAGATAACATAATTTATCATACATATATATTTGCTGCCTATAAGTTTGAAGCAGATGCTTTATGTTTGATTTTATGATGTTGATTAATCATGTCTAACTTTCAGCTGGATGGTCATCTAATTACAAACTTCTGCAGTCACAACTACAGGCCAAGAAAGCATCCTCCTCACAAAGTCGAGTAAGATAAATTATAAATGCAAAATTTCATGAGTTTTGCCCCTGTTATGTTTATTTACTAGTGTGTATCTTATAAATATGCATAGTATATAGTAGTATTTTGCTGTTTGATGGTTTTACAGAAGAGCAGACATGGAGGAGCCACGCTGGCCCCCGTGATGGACCTCAAGAAATCCAACGATTCAGAGCTCTATTTCAACCAGATCACTGGCAGGGTAGGGAAGAGACAGTAAAACAAGACATAGAGTTGAAGTTCAAACTATAATCTTGCAGAGAAGAAAATGTTATATATAACTGTTTTTTGAAAAGAAATTAAAAATGATAACATCAAATTTGAAAAATTTTAAAACTGATATCTTCAACTTTCCGAAAAAAGAAAATTCAAAATAACAGGAATCCTCTTTTAAATGTTCATTCTTTTTCTTTTATTGAACCACAGATGAAATTGTTCTTGTTTTTGTATGAAAGATTGAGAGAAGTCCTAGAATATCAGCCAATCTCGGTAGCTCCCCCTTCATACCTTCAGAACCAGTTCCCTCCCTGACAGGAGTAACAGATGAGTATGACCCCCTCAGACCTAATGATTATGAGGACTTTGTCAAAAAGAGGAAAGAACAGCGAATGAAAGAGAGAGAGGAGGACATGAGAAAGAGGGACAATGATGAGGACCGACACTCCAGGTAAAACAGTGTTTTATAAAGAATAGGAGGGTAGATGATGGGGAAAAAGGGGTAGTCGGATCAAGAAAAAAAGGGGGAAATCCAGAAATATAGGAGAGTTGTTTTAATATGCATTACCTTCAGTAAAACAGATGAGGTGTTTTTATTTCTAGTAGGAAGTTTCAAATAAAGTTAAAATCACTTAATAATAAAATCTTCTAAAGCATTTATAAAATTGCATTTCATCCCCCAAAGATTTGTCAAGAATAGAAGTAGTTTAAAGTATGTGGCTCTGTACTGATGTATTTTAGGAGACGAAGAGATAGAGACAGAGATAGGGATCGTGATAGAGATAGAGACAGAGATGATTACAACAGGAGGGGAGGTGGGGAGATGGAGCGGGCTCAGCGAAGACGAGATGAGGAGGAGGAGGACGACTATGAGAAACCTATGAAACCAGGTCAGAAAAAAAAGTTAATTCAGTCAAAACTAAAATGTCATGTGGTCATTTTTGGGCAGCTTATATAATATTGTTTGGGTTGCTAAGCTGTAGCACTAGAATTTCAAGATGTAATAGTAATATGGTAATTACTTCAAGTATCTTATTAAAGAAGAATTCAAAACTATTTAGAAATTTTGTTAAATGACCATTCTATCTTATTTTACTTATTTTTGACAGGTGGAGGAGCAGCTATTGCCCCTCCCACATCACTCATTGAAGAGGACCAGGTGTCCAGTGGTTAGTATTGTCTCCAGCAAATGCATGTTTATCCCCAAATCCTACATATCTTATCTGTTAAAATAAAAAAGGATAAAGAAAAGAAACATTGCGTTTCATTGGAAATCCTTCAGACAGTTTGAAGAGGAAATTAGAGAACAAACTTGAGATGAATACATGTATGTATCTCTTTGAATTGTAAAATTTCGATCCATTATACACAGATATAGAAGTTACCATTGATATACATTTATTCGGTATGTTCTAATTTACAGACATGGGTGGTTCACCTATTATACATTTATTCGGTATGTTCTAATTTACAGACATGGGTGGTTCACCTATTATGCCAAACAGATCTGGTTCTCCACCTATGGGCTACACTATAGGCTTAGGGTATGTTTATTCTGATGCTTTCATGTGTGTTATAAGATGCACACTGGTTTCTTAGATTTGAGTGATGAATTAACATAAAGAAGAATACCATAATTATATTCAGATTTGTTAAAAAGAAATGAGGTAGCATTATAATAATTGGTATTTTCTTATCTCAGAGGATCTGTGGCCTCTAAGATCATGGCTAAGTATGGATACAAGGAGGGGCAGGGTCTGGGGAAGTCAGAGCAGGGAATGAGTACAGCATTGTTTGTGGAGAAGACTAGCAAGAGAGGGGGAAAGATTATTCACGAGAAAGATCTACCCAAAAGTAAGTCATTCACTGTAATAAAGATCTACACAAAAGTAAAGTCATACACTGTAATAAAGATCTACCCAAAAGTAAGTCATACCCTGTAATAAAGATCAACCCAAAAGTAAGTCATACCCTGTAATAAAGATCCACCCAAAAGTAAGTCATACACTGTAATAAAGATCTACCCAAAAGTAAGTCAAACCCTGTAATAAAGATCCACCCAAAAGTAAGTCATACACTGTATTAAAGATCTACCCAAAAGTAAGTCATACCCTGTAATAAAGATCCACCCAAAAGTAAGTCATACCCTGTAATAAAGATACACCCAAAAGTAAGTCATACACTGTATTAAAGATCCACCCAAAAGTAAGTCATACACTGCAATAAAGATCTACCCAAAAGTAAGTCATACCCTGTAATAAAGATCTACCCAAAAGTAAGCAAAGACATTATAAGAAAGATCTACCCAAAAGTAAGCAAAGACACTGTAAGAAAAATCTACAGAAAGAAAGTGTTCAGTATATCAATCACAATAATCCACTGAAAATAAGTGATCATGGTGTCCATTTGGAAATCTGATGAGTTCAAATTTCATTGTGTCCATCTCAGAAAACTACATTCTCAGACATGAGTCGGAGACATTGGTCTATCTCAAAACCTACCCAAACATAAGTGTTACATTCTGTAGTTCATCTCAAATACATACAGATACTCTATAACTGTGTGCACTAACCATCTAAAAGAAACCCGTAGACATCAATAAACATACAGTCCCTATCAAAAACCTTCATTCTGTAGATATCTTACTTGGTGTATTGATTTAAGAAATTTATAGAGACACAAGCATTTTTACTTTCCATGTATGTAAAATATTGTCACAGACAGAAATGTTTGCCCATATTATACAATCTTTGTATGTATATATATATATATATATATATATATATATATATATATATATATATATATATATATATATATATATATATATATTTATATATTTATATATATATATATATATATATATATATATATATATATATATATATATATATATATATATATATAAACATTCATTATAGTCGGTGTGGGTAATCTTTACTTGATTGGTTGTAGTTGAGCCACCTTCAAGAGAGCCTTCTTCAAACACAAATTTAATGAAAAATCCTTCAAAAGTGGTCTTATTGAGGGTGAGTTTGGAAAATCAAATCAGTTCTGATGAAGAATTATTAAACTCTAATTACAATATACGTGCATGTCAATTCAAAATAATGCAAAATGAAAAGAAAAACTAAACTGTGTATTCCCTGCCCTTTTGTGATGAGTACATTGTAGTAAATAGAAAAGAAGGCCTATTTTAACAAAGATTTGTGATGTCTTGTAGAACATGGTAGGACCGGGAGAGGTTGATAAAGAACTAGAGCCAGAGACGGCAGAGGAATGCTCTAAATATGGGAAGGTCATCAAGTGTGTCATATTTGAAGTATGTACTGATTCTTGCAGTATTCAAAAATAAAATACAGTAAACCTTGGTTTATAGGAAAACTAGACGCTCCAAATAAGGTGCGTATTTGCAGAAATATGCATTGAATTTTTCAAAATATGCATTAAAAATTAAAACAGGGCATATAATTATGCATTGGCAATCATAAATAAGCATTACTCTACGAAAGTACTGTGTACAACGGATTGAATGATACAAGTACGATTTAACTAATTATGTGAATTGAGGTCAGCTCAGTGTTTGAATTTTTATCAAAAGGAAATTTTGATTTATATAAGCGTATTCGGAATAACCTAGGCCAATTTCCAGATCGGGAGAATGATTTGAATATTAAATACGCGTATTTTGTCAGAAAATATCACAGATTTCCATTGTTCATATAATATCAAAATTTTCGTTCTTAAAGCAAACACGTCGATGTTGTCAAAATTGCGCAAAACAGGCATGGTGTCTTTGTCACTGTTTATTAAATAGTTCTTATATATTTAACATTTTCTGTCGCAATAATTTCATCTTAAGTCCGCCTACAACCTTTATTAATAATTGTATGAAAATTATTGCTTTTTTGTTTTCCACATGCTCCTTTGCTATAAATAGCGCTACGCGACTTTTAATGCAAACGGGAGTAACTCTAGAACTTTTACCTCGATCGATGCCAACATTTTATATAGCAAAACCTAATATATATTTTAGAAAACAAAAAACAGGAACAAAAGCAACAGGGTGGAACATTTCTAGAGGGGCAGGCTGGGATGAAAATCTAAATATTAATTTTATCTGGCCAAAGGAAGGATATTTTTCTCGGTAACTCTTGCTACGATCGATACAGGCCTAATCTTAAATGGAGTTCTGTGTGCCCTTGGTAACTTTGCCCACTTCTGGTCTTTCTGGTGAAAGAAATGAAATGTCTCTTAGTTATAGATAAAAGCTGACATTTTTTTTTTAAATTTCATTAACCTAATTGATAAATGCTGAAACTGTCCTTTTTTTAACATTCCTCTTTCAAAAACACTTATTTCGATAAAGAGCTAAAAATCACACAAGATGTCAAAAGAGCAATAGATTAACAAAATACTCCTTGATTATTTTGCTGAAAAGCAAAATCTGCATTGATTGGAAAATCAGGGAGTAAATACACTTTGAGGTAAAAAATTATCTGGAGCTCTGGCTTATGAGGAAATCACAGATATAAGGAACTTTTTACAAATCTTGTAGTAAGAAGACTACATTCCTTATACAGATATAAAGAATCACAAATTTTCATGGGGGGTTAATTTTCATTGTTTTCATGGTATGAAGCGACCCACCAATTCAGATCCCCCACAAAATGTGAAGATTTCATACTGCTATATAATGTTTCTCCTTAAACCATGAATTTAAATCCCCTCAAACCAGTAATTTTTCACAAATCATGAAAATTTGACCCCAAGAAAATAAACGACTTCACAATATAAGGAAGCATGAGGTCCCAGTGACTTCTGTATAACCAAGTTTTACTGTACTATTTAAAAGGAAGGTAACTCCTGGTGTTAAAGTTCAGTTCATGGACTTGGTTAAGCATTTAATTATTGAAAAAAAATAATTATGTATATATGTTAGTGAGAGACTTGTTTTATACATGAATATACAGAAATTCAAACAACTATGATTGGACATTGAAAAAAAAAAGAAACGCATGTGCATCAAGTTAATTTTAAACCCTATACAGGAGAATAAAAATCAGCAAAATACAGTATAGAACAATGTCAGTAGCCTGAATATAGACTTAGATTTTCACTACAATATTTGTTGTTAACTTTTAGATTCCTAATGGAGAGGATGATGAAGCTGTGAGAATCTTTGTTGAGTTTGAAAGAGTTGATTCAGCCATTAAAGGTATAAAGTGTTTCATTGAGTTTGATTTGTAAATTTTTGAATTATCGAACTGCTTTCTAGGGTAAAATTATTGGGTCAGTAAAAATGATCACTTTCTGTTAGTTTGAAAAAGACAATACACAATTTCAATAAACTTATTATTGTATTTATAATTTCTCTGTCTGTTCTATGACTCTTTTTTTTACAGCAATTATTGACCTGAATGGTAGATTCTTTGGTGGTCGAGTTGTCAAAGCTTGTTTTTACAATTTGGACAGATTTCGGAGACTGGATCTAGGCGGTGAAATAGATTCCTGACCTTTGTGTATTACCATCATCAAGTCCCATCACTCATTCACTTATGTCCATTTTTAATGCGAAGTTGATTTATACAGTGCAAAATTATTACATTGAAAAGATAAAGATTTTTAAGAATTAAAAATTGCAATGTTTAAAGATTTCTTTGAGTTCACAAAGAAAGCACTGTACATAGACTAGACAGATGTACGTGTTATCTGAGATGATTTGTGTTGCTGATGTACATGTTAACGTAAAACATTTAGAATGCTAAGAGAAATACAGAAAGTAAATACAAGTCTTCAACAAATCAAAACTAATATTATAGTTCTCATCATATACATGTATGCCATACTTGTAAAGTTTAGTTCTTTCCTTGTGGTATGCACTTGTGTTTGAGGTAATGGTAATAAAGTTGTACTGTATTTCTG
The DNA here is from genome assembly GCF_033153115.1 of Saccostrea echinata. NCBI lineage: Eukaryota > Metazoa > Mollusca > Bivalvia > Ostreida > Ostreidae > Saccostrea > Saccostrea echinata. The sequence continues at coordinate 8,128,436 of NW_026889800.1, forward strand.
AACCAAATGGGAAAAATATCAAATTAGATTGCTTATATGCATTTTACCATAAAATTGTGCATGATGTGTTTTGGAACTCTCCTCCAATTCAAGCATGCAAAAACATTCAACAACCTTTATAAGGAGCTCTTTTTGGTGTTGTTTATGGAATTGCCAGAGCTTTGATGGGGACTCTTTATCCCTAGCTCTGTTTGACAGCATTTCATGTTGATGAGGTACTCTTAATGAACAAACAACTGCATGCAGGATGATTCCTGATTCTTCAGATTTCAAAGTGAAACAAAAATAATTTGACATTTACACAGTGTTGGGAATCATGTAGGCTAGGGAGGGTAACCCTGCAGGGGAATATCCTTTTTTTTCAAATGATCTAACTTGAAGAATGAAATTAATAAATAGGATGAGGCATACAGGTAAAATTCTCACTTTTGGGATAAAGACATCAGTGAGCACCTGTATTTGTCTGTGAATCTTATCTACTTTTTAAGATGTATTTTTGTGCAACTAACCAATAGGTTTTTTTTTTGGTCAAATTATGGATCATTTTTGGAGGATTTAGTAAGGATGTCAATTAAGTTGACCCTGCACTGGAGTCCATCTTTGGAAAGGTTTTGGTACAAAGATTATTTTATCAAAGTTGTGGTCTAAGAGTATCCTTGCCCTTGGGATGAAAAGGAACGAAATGAATACATACTGTAAACATTCAGAGGCAAGCTGAAAAGTATAAGTTAGCTTATTCAGGTAATGGTGATTTGAATACACTCTGCAGTTCTCTTCACCAATGGTTCAAATACCATTTAAATAATATTTTCTTTCATACTCTTACATTTTCAGAACAACATTAAATATTCAAATTCCTAGACAATTATAAAGTATGATGGATGTTACATGAACTGGGCATAAGACTTTATCTACCAATGGAAAAGCAATCGTTCCCCCAAAGTGTTCCTTTTACAAAATTCCATATACATATATTTACTTGAAAACTAGGGCATGTGTACAAAATAGCTGGGCACAAATGCAGCAAAACAACTTTTTTCAAGAAAACGCAGGCAACAAAATATTGTGTATCTTATAATTTATTGACCTATTTACAATAATACAGAGTAGAATAATGCTGTTTGTATTATCTTCGTTTCCCACGATGCACTGTGGTCCAACCCTCCTCTTCTTCTGTTTCCATTTTCTCTATAAATTTTATAACTTTGCATAGTCAGATAGCTAGATAAATTGACTTGAATTTAATATAACTAATTGAATGTGATAACATTAAAAAAGGCATCCATGGGCCACAATGCTTACCTGGGTAACTTTAGTACTGCTGTTCTTAAGATTTTTTTTAAAAATTCTATTTCCAAGAAAAGTTGTGACCTCATATAATGGCCCCTCACTAAAAGGTCTCTGAATCCACGCAACAAGTGGATGCTTCAACATCAATATGACAAACATGGCCTTGCAGCTATGGAGAAGAACATTCTTTTCCCATATGCATGCAGTATGTAAAATTTGATCCTGATTTTAGACAACTCTAACCCAGGGTCCAAAACTTGTCCCCCCCCCCCCCCCCCCCCAAAAAAAAAATTGAATCCACACCAACTTCGGAATGTTTGCAATCATGGTTCTATAGTGGTTCATAGTTCTTAAAAAGATTTTTTTTTATAAAGTCCCAAGTAAAAAATGATCCCCTATTGTGAACACAACCCTACTCCTGGTTTTTTTTTCCACCAGTATATATTTCAATGTATAACTTTGATCCTCTATTGTGGCCCCACCCTACCCCTGTGAGGCCGTGATTTGAAGATTGGAATCTACATTATGTCTGGAAGCTTTCACACCAGTTTCACTTTTTCTGGCCCAGTGGTTCTTGAAAGATTTTTTAATGACCCCACTCTATTTTTGCCTTTTCTTGATTATCTCCCTTTGGAAGGGACTTGGCCCTTCATTTGAATAATTTATAATTCATCCCCTTTACCGAAGGAAACTTTCTGCCAACTTTGGTTTAATTTGGCCCAGTAGTTATCAAGAAATCAAAAAAGTGAAAAATTTACACCCAGATGGACGCCAGACAAAACTCTCTTGAGCTCAGGTGAGCTATAAATGATGATAACATATACTTTCACAAGAACTGTGAAAATTTAAAATTGCTTAACCTCCCTATACCTACCCTCTTTTGATTCCTCTTTTCCTCCTTGTGTACTAGTATTATCAGTTCCATTACTTAAGCCTCCATTACAGCTGGCTTGTGATAAGTTACTTCCCCCTTGTCTATCGCTGCTGTCCTATAAAAAATATATTACAGAAAAAATTTGCCATGTTATGTTAAAGATTTAAAAATTATAAAAGTCAGCAAGATAATTCTCATCTGACCTCTTCATTATCATCCTCCTCTTCATCGTTACCAGCCACTCTTGAACAGTTCTGGACAGCAGCTTTTGGAAGGCACTGTACTTGTTCTCTGACTTCATCCTCTTTGCCCTCGCAGCATAGTTTGTAAACTCTGCATATCAGTGTGGATATCTGAAAAGGACCATTGTTCCTCATCATGCAAGTAACAAGGAATTCCTTTGACATAGTACTTTAACTTGTAAAAAGAGACATTGCTGGATTTAATAATCATAATTAAAAATGTACATACTTTTCATAAAATATTTGATATTTATTTCATTAAATGCGTTTCTACATAATTACTATCATGCATCATCCTAACCTGTGACAAACTCCCATCCTCTACAATAGTATCAAACTCTGTATTCATGACATCGGCAAGAAAATCATCTAGTTCGTACACCTCAATATCCTCTGTTATAAGAGAGAATAAAGCCTATTTATTCATATATATCATAACAATCTTCTGCGCAATCATAAGGTAATAAGGTATAAGGCCGGTTTTCATACAAATTAAGACATTAGTAGATTTTCTCAAAAAAATCCGCCATTTGCCTCTGTATATTATTTAATCATATACACTGTTATCAACTGGTTAGAAATTCTTAAATTTATGGTGCAGTAACCTTCATTTTACACTTACTGTTTTCTCTAAACCACTGATCAACCGCCGTGATCATCCATTCTGCCTTCTCCCTGCTCTCTGCGCCACCAAAGCCCTGGTTCACAGCTAACTTGAAAAAGCCAGAAAAAAATATTACTATATAATAACAGATGTTCAAAACCCAAATATAATTATATGTTTACATGCACGGATAGTTATTACCTGAAGTACTGTCCAGCTGTCAAAAATTGTCGCAACTGCAGCTGGAAACAACGTGTTTTCACCGGAAGTCATGATTCTAAATAACATCTGACTAAGTCGTACATGTAATGTTTCATGTTCTCCCTATTATTATCTATTTTAATCATTTATCAAAGGTTTATTATTTGGGAGAGGAAGAGAAAGAAGAAATGTAACAAGAAATTGAATTTAAAGAAGTATTTTGTTTTTTCTTTATTGTTTTGTACACCATTCAATTAAACAAGCATAAACGGTATCATATAGGATTAATAAGATACAACTTATATAGATCTATAATCTGATATTTCAAATAAAAAATAGATAAATAATTTAATAAATGCGTTTTCAATTTGTTGATAAGTCTGTTAATATAAATGAAATGGAAACAATTACTGCTTCATCCCAAACCATTAGAATTTTTATTAATAATGAAAAAAAAAAGTCAATAGCCGAGAATACACATGTACGTGCATATGATACATGCATTTCTTTCGGGAAATATAAAATGTTTAGTCATGAATTTTTATGGCTTTCATATGTAGTAATTCTGTTCCACTCCGATCTTTTAAACCAGTTTTCTGTGACCCTGTCGGGGAAGATACCGTTTCCAAATCCTCAAACTCTACAACACCCGTCCGACGCACCCTGAAATGAAATTAAAAATGAAAATCGACACAGCAGATCTATACCTACATATATCTCTGAGATGGCGATTTTTTTTAAGTGTGGATTTTTAAGCCATGCAGTTGCCCATCAACTCGACTACAGAGGAATGTTGCCATAGCGTCCCAAATTATTTAGTATACCTTGTACTAAATACTTGGTAAGTATTTGGGCTGAAGGGGTAAGATTTCAAATCCTAAAGTCTTGATATGTAGAAAATTGTAGAAACGTTTTATTATTATTATTTTTATAGTTAATTTTTAGATTTTTAATTTGAAGGAATATTTCATACAAGATGTTATAATTATATAATCATGCAGACTAATATAGAATCATATCACAGTCCATGATAAAATGCTTAGAAATTCATCTGTGTCTTACAAACTATCTTAAAATCACCGATTCTTCTTCCCATAAGCAAACCTGATACGTACAAATCATTTTTAAAAAATATATATATATATAACATGCAGCAATGGACATTCTTTGATTTAAACCTTAGTATTACTACTGCAGGCCCGTGGCAACGGTTTCAAAAGTGTGTGTGTGGGGAAGGGGGGGGGGGAGGACTTTCCCTCAAAAATCTGTCAAGCAATAAAAAAGCTAATTTTCTGTCCAAATCCTCGACTTTGCCTGTGCTCAATCTTACAAAATATGGGGGGGGGGGGCAACCAGCATCTAAAGGAAAATTTACTAAACCTTAACCCCCACCCTCCACGTTCTACGGGCCTGCTACTGTCTATAGGAAATTTCAAATAATTTCTGTGTATATAATATGTGCTTCAGTAACATGTATATGTTCATGCATGTCTACATATGTCTTTTTCATCAAAGTAGACTTCAGTTGAGAGATAAGTTCTAATTATAGGTGGGGAACCTGAACCCACCCCACCCAATCTAATGGTGAAACGGGAGCTCTTCTCCTCCCCACATGCACAATTTATAGGGAGAATCTAAAATATATACAATAAAAATGTGTAAGGTAAATACCTCATTTAATGCTTATTTCACCACCGAGGTACATTCACCTGATGTATTTTATATGTTAAAATTTTTTTTATTATTAAACGATAATAATTGTCGTAGATGAGACCTATATACGTGTCAGTGCCCTAAAGCAATGAGCAAATGATAGGAATGCTCAATAGTCATTTTACAAAACATGACACCTAATAAATATTTTTGTTTCATTTATTTTTATTATTAACAAGATGTGTTTGTGAAACACTGATGCCCCCGTATGGCAGCTTATGTCGAAGGTTAAAGTTTCTCAAATGCAAGTCAAAATCCAGGCCAAAAGATAAAAAATGTTGATACCCAAAGAAAGATCTTGTCTCGAGGAAAACACCTGTGAAATTTGAAAGACCTAGATACAACTGGTCAAAAGTTATGGTGAAGGTTAAAGTTTTTTAAATAAAAGTCAAACGTCAAGGTCAAGGTCAAAGTGGTTGGTATCCAAAGGAAGATCTTGTCACAAGGATTACATATGTGAAGTATGAAAGCCCTAGCTCCAACCATTCAAAAGTTATGGCCAAGGTTAAAGTTTTTCAAAAGTAGGTCAAACTCCTAGGTCAAGGTCAAAGGGTCAAAGTGGTTGGTATCCAAAGGAAGGTCTTGTCACAAGGATTACATATGTGAAGTATGAAAGCCCTAGCATCAACCATTCAAAAGTTATGGCCAAGGTTAAAGTTTTTCAAAAGTAGGTCAAACTCCTAGGTCAAGGTCAAAAGGTCAAAGTCGTCGTTGGTATTCAAAGGAAGGTCTTGTCACAAGGATTACATATGTGAAGTATGAAAGCCCTAGCTCCAACCATTCAAAAGTTATGGCCAAGGTTAAAATTTTTCAAAAGTAGGTCAAACTCCTAGGTCAAGGTCAAAAGGGTCAAAGTGGTTGATATCCAGAGGAAGGTCTTGTCACAAGGAATACACATGTGAAGTTTGAAACCCTAAGCACCAACTGTTCAAAAGTTATGGCCAAGGTTAAAGTTTTTCAAAAGTAGGTCAAAGTCCAAGGTCAAGGTCAAAAGGTCAAAGTTGTTGGTATCCAAAAGAAGGCCTTGTCACAAAGAATACACATGTGAAGTTTGAAGCCCCAAGCTCCAAATGTTCAGAAGTTATGGCCAAGGTTAAAGTCTCATAAAATTTTGCAAAAGTAGGTCAAACTCCAAGGTCAAGGTCAAAAGGTCAAATATGATGGTACCCAAAGAAAGGTCTTGTCACAAGGAATACACATGTGAAATATGAAAGTCATAGCTCCAACCAATCAAAAGTTATGGGCAAGGTTAAAGTTGACAACAGACAGACAGACAAACGGACAAACAGACAAACAAACAGATAAACAGACAAACAGACAGACAGGACAAAAACAACATACCCCCGGGATCTTTCGATCCGGGGGCATAAAAATTAAATGGAAATAACAATAAATATTTGCCCTATAAAACATAAACACTGTTTTTCTTTTTAAAACGGAATGATATAGACTGTGCACATGTTTGAAGTGAAAAAAAAAATTGCAAATCCCCAAGGATATTATAACTACATGTACATGAATTTCATTTAACAAACGAAAAATCTGAAAATCGAAATATACAACAGCTGATGAATTCGCCATGATATTCTAAAAGCATTTACGTTTTTCGTTAAAAAGCTTTTATATAATCAAATATTATGATATAAACATTTCGTGCCGCAATAAAATGATTTTACATGTTATTGAAAAACAAAAGAAGCTGATGAGTTTTCTAAATGACATACACAATTCAGTCATAACGTCCAAGTATATCACACACGAAACATTTTTCTATATACAATTCATTTAAAGTGCATGCATATGATGTAAAGTCTTAAGGGAGTGATGGGTCCTACACACTACTGATGTTAAGAATTGTCTATTTCAAGCTTTCCACCCGTGTAAGTGTAGGTAGGATTGGTAGCAGAAAGCGCATATTCCTCGGACTGATCAAGTTTAGTAAACGTAGGTCCGATACTATCGTCCCATAGCACGGCATCTTTGCCAGGCTTTCTGGAAGAGAGAAACGGTCATATATTATTTATTGACCTGCTGCTTGTTTGAAAACTATTCTTTGCCTGGAAGAGGAGGTGATAAAATCACAAATCATTGATAACATATATATCTAAACTTGGAATTAACAAAATTGATAAACATGATAAAGAAATATAAAAACCCACAGTAGTATGTTTAAGTATTATATTGCCAATACAATATACTGGAATCAACAATAAATAATGCCTAAATGAGTTTAGGGTATACTTTAACTGACACTCTGCAACATACAAAGAAACATCAACAAAATCATTTTTTCACGGTTTTATAATTTTGCCTTCTCCATTCAGTGAACATTTTAGGAAACAAAGCAAGACAAAATGCGGATAATTAAAGCAGTGCTACATGTACTGGTGGAAAGCTTTGTTTCTTGTTCTTAAGCTAGATAAATAATAGTTAAGTAAGATATTCTCCTTGAAAAAGGCTAAAAAATATCTCAAAGATTTAAGGAGTATTCTTTTCATAGCATTTCTTCCTTTAAATCCCTTTTACAGCATCCAGTTAAAATGACGTTGTTTTTTTTTTCAATAAAATATGAGGGCATAAAATTATATTGTTCTGGGTTTTTCCCCCCATACAACTGATAGGGTGTTTGATTAAGTAATTACATAATTGATTAGGTAATTACATAATTGATTAAGTAATTACATAATAGTTTTTGTAAAATATGATTATCTTATCATGCAGGCGAGGGCTGTTAACTACAGGATCTACAGGCTAAAGTACACTTATACAGGTGTGTGTAAATAGGAAAGTTGGCACAAACCTGACTCTCCGAATGATTAGGACCACGACTATCAGTAGAACAAACGCACCCGCAGATGCACCAATCACCACGCCCATGTTAGATTTTATCCAGTTCTATAAGGAATAAAAGAAGTTATTTTATACATTAAGGATTTATATTAAATACAGACAAATATTCTGATCGAGAAATTTAGGATAGAAAGCTCTCTCTCTCTCTCTCTTTTCAGCAAATGAGTGTTAATTGTGGTATCGCAGATCTATAATATTTTCTTTTGACAGTGTTAGGTAATTTAAGTTAGAATACTTTTGCAATTTGTGTTCATTTGGATAGTTATCCTCTCTACATTTAAACAATTTTCCCCACAGTATAAATTATTTTGTTGCTGTTTATACATCTTGTTTTAGTTAACGTAATGTTTCTAGGTCTGTACTTAGTTTATTATAAAGTTGTATAAGAAATATACATATATCCAAAGAAATTTCATCTTTTTAAAGTGTTAGATTAATGAAAAGATGAAGATTAGAAGAGTGATCAATCTCAAAAAACCCATTAAAAGTAATAAATCTGTAAACAGGGCATAATTAAAACACGGACCTCCGGAAATTCCAGACCGGGTTGGATCAGGTGCCGGTAAAAGACACCCCCCCCCCCTTTTCCGTGCTTTTGTTTGTTTGAATTTCATTTCCAATGCATCAAATTCATTTGAAATAATATATTTAGACAGAAAATGACTTAATGTTGATTTACTGGGTCGAGTGAAATGCATGAAACCTGCAGAACACCATAATCAATAGACAAAAGTAACACTCTCTAAAATTATTTATGCACAAATTATTTAAAAATTTAGAAAAAAAAAACGCTCCTTAAAAGAGCAAATCATGACAAGGCCAATGATCTTATACATGTATCTACACAATTTTTCTGACCATGCCATGAAATCTCGTCCATTTTTCCACAGCGATGGAGTCAATAAAAGTGTAATTGATGCAAATCACCCATATTCCCCTAACGCTGGCGAGACAATTAACGGCAGCAGATTTGAGGGGGTGGATCCTAAGTTTTCCGTTTTCTTATTCAAAGAAAAATGAACTTCTACCCCAGGAAGTAGCCTCCTATGCCCTGAAAAAAATAGTTCCTGTCAAAAACCTTTATTTATTTACAAAATATGTAAAATGCACTAGACACAGGTACCAAAATTGTAAAAATAGACTGGAAGGAAATTAAAAAAAAAATTCAAAAGGAAAAAATAATAATTTTATATGTATGGAACTACAATTGAATAAGTTCATTTTCATTGGTCAATTACCGCTATGATACCTTAATAAGGCGCGAGACTTCCACAACAACCAAGTTCATCGTGCCCGATGTTAATTTATACTAGGAAAAAATATTTTGATATATAAACACTGAAAAATTTGAAAGGCGTCTAATTTTTACTGAACAATTAATTAGTTCACTACAATTTATTTCACTTTCTTTTTCCTTTTTTTTTTTTTTTTTTTTTTTTTTTTTTTTTTTTTTTTTAACTTTTTTAACCGCATATGATTTGCATGGAAAATCGCCCCCCCCCCTTTAAAAAAAAAAAAAACAGGAAAAAAGGTGCAAAGGCTTCTAAATAGTAAGTATTCTAGCTTTAATTTCAAACCAGTAAAACTTAAGATCCTTCCCTCAAAACTGCTGACATTAATTGCCTCGCACACATCTCCCTGGGGAAAAATCACAGATTAACGCTAATTCCGCTTTTATTGAGTTCGCTCTAAAACTAGAATGCGTACCTTTTCTTGGCATGCTAAGAGGATAAAATAATCCAATAACACCACGATAAACCAATAATCCATTTTATTAATTTCTGGATCAATAAATATAACTTTTAGCTGTACAATCTTAAAATAAGGCTGATTTAGACATATTTTTATAAAGAAGTTTATAAACAAGGAAAACTGAATTTTATTAAGGTCTTCCGTCTCCACGGAAGACCTTATAGTGATTCTATTGTTTCTTCTTATTAAGGTCTTCCGTCTCCACGGAAGACCTTATAGTGATTCTATTGTTTCTTATTAAGGTCTTCCGTTTCCAACGGAAGACCTTCTACTGATTCTGTTGTTTCTTTCCACTATTATTATTAAGGTCTTCCGTTTCCAACGGAAGACCTTCTACTGATTCTGTTGTTTCTTTTCCACTATTATTATTAAGGTCTTCCGTTTCCAACGGAAGACCTTCTACTGATTCTGTTGTTTCTTTTCCACTATTATTATTATTTTTTTTTTACCGATTTTGTGCAGACGATTTCTCGAGAACGCCTCGATAGATTTTCACGAAACTTTCAGCAATGATGGCAAATTATCGGAACTTTATGCGTTTTTTTTTATTTTGCCGTCGTCACTTCCGGTCGCGAGATACGGCCAATTTTCCATTTTTAAAGTGGCATTTTGTCCGCGAGTGTTCTCAAAAACGGTTTGAGACTGAATCTTGAAACTTTCAGGGATTATAGATTGTGACTCGTAGAATTGAGAAACGCTCAGTGAAGAGTTAAAAGTCATTTTGAGTATTCCGGTCATACCGGAAGTGAAAAAAAGACCGGAAGTTGTTTGAAATTGATAGATTTCAGTCTTTAATGTGTTGCTAAACATATTTTGAAGTATTGACATGAATATTTTTTTTTCATTTAAAGATTTTTTACTTTCTTTTATCAATCAAAATTTCTCAGTCAAGATCTTATCAGAAATCTAACGGAAGACCTACTCGTTGCTCGCAACGAGATCTCATCTAGTTATTATTATTATTATTATTATTCTTTTTTTTAGACAAAATTTTGTGCACGCAATTTCTCGAAAACTATTCAATGAATTTCCTTGAAATTTTCAGGGATAAAAGGTCTTTATATGAATTTTATATAAAATTCCGTTTTTTGGTAAACTCGGTTCCAGTGCCAAGTTATGGACAATTTTCTGATTTTAAAATGCAATTTTGTCCTTGAGTGTTCTCGAGAATGGCTTAAGATATTAACTGGAGACTTGTTAGAGATGATAGAACTTGACTTTTAGATTGGAGAGGGCACCTTTTCGTCTGTCGTCGGCACTTCCGGTCGCTTACGGAAGTGATCAAAGAAATCGTTAAATTTCAACTTTCCTTTTTTAAATCAATTCTTACATCATTTTATTGCATCTCTTTTGTAGTTTTGAAATATGTTGGTCCCACCGGAAACAAAAACGTCAACTTCCGGTTATAAGAGAAAAACTACATAATTTGAGTATTTTTCTTTCCCATTAATATCTTTTGTAGATAAAGTATTTGGAATGAATTTTAAACATGTTATTCAGACAGCTAATGTCTAGAGTAACCTCAAATATCTTCCAAAAATTCACTTCCGTTCGCGTGTTTTTCTGTCCTCAAAATGAGAAGTTGTGTGAGCAAGATCTCGGAAACAGTAAGAGATTAAGACACCAGACTTATATGAGCAACAGACCTTAAGATGTAGCAAAAACCATTTTGGTTCAAAGCGTCAGCCGTCACTTCCAGTCGTCACAGGAAGTGATCAAAGAAATCGAAAATTTCAATTTTTCTTTTTTTATTTAAAGATTGCATCACTTTATTGCATCTTTATCGCAGATTGAAAGATGTTGGTCCCACCGGAAACAAAAACGACAACTTCCGGTAATAAGAGAAAAACTACAAAATTTGAGTATTTTACTTTCCTATAAATATTCTTTATAGATAACGTATTTGAAATGAATTTTAAATATGTTATTCAGACTGCAAAGGTCTAGAGTGAACTTAAATATCTTTCAGAAATTCACTTCCGGTCGCGTGTTTTTCTGTCCTCAAAATGAAAAATTGTCTGAGCGAGATCTCAAAAACAGGTAAAAGATTAAAACACCAAATTCTTATGAGTAGCAGACCTTGAGGAGTAGGCAAAACCATTTTGGTTAAACGCGTCCGTCGTAACTTCCGGTCGTCACAGGCAGTGGTCAAAAAAATCAAAAATTTTAACTTTCCTTTTTTAAATTAAAGTTTGCATCACTTTATTGCATCTCTTTCGCTGTTTTGAAACATGTTAGATTCCACCGGAAACAAAAACGTCAACTTCCGGTTTTAGGTGATAAGCTACGTTACTTCGATATTTAACCTTCTCATAAATATTGCTTATCGATAAAGTACTTGAAATGTTTTTATGCATTTTGTAGATACTGCAAATGTATAGAAAAACGTCAGAGATTTTTTTATAAAATTCACTTCCGGTTGCGTGTTTACCTGTCCTCAAAATTAGAAATTGCTCGGCAACAGTAAACGACTGAAGTCTAAAACTTTCAGAACTGATAGTCATTCATCAGTTTATTTGAATCGCGAGGAAATCTTGTATCGCCGTTACTTCTGGTCGTGACAGGAAGTGATGCAAAAAAGTGAATGGTTAATGGTTAGCACGTTGAATTTTCACCCTGACAACCAGGGTTAAATCTCCAAAGTGTCTGAATTTCTTTTATCACCTTTTCAGCTTGAATTTACGTTTTTACTTTCAAAATCGGACGGAAGACCACTCATTGCTCGCAATGAGTTTCTAGTTATTATTATTCTTTTTTTTTTAGACAAAATTTTGTGCACGCGATTTCTCGAAAACTATTCAATGAATTTCCTTGAAATTTTCAGAGATAAAAGGTCTTTATATGAATTTTATATAAAATTCCGTTTTTTGGAAAATTCGGTTCCAGTGCCAAGTTATGGACAATTTCCTGATTTTAAAATGAAATTTTGTCCTTGAGTGTTCTCAAGAATGGCTTAAGATATTAACTGGAGACTTGTTAGAGATGATAGAACATGATTTCTAGATTGGAGAGGGCACCTTTTCGTTCGTCGTCGGCACTTCCGGTCGCTTACGGAAGTGATCAAAGAAATCGTTAAATCTCAACTTTCCTTTTTTAAATCAATTCTTACATCACATTATTGCATCTGTTTTGTAGTTTTGAAATATGTTGGTCCCACCGGAAACAAAAACGTCAACTTCCGGTTATAAGAGAAAAACTACATAATTTGAGTATTTTTCTTTCCCATTAATATCTTTTGTAGATAAACTATTTGGAATGAATTTTAAATATGTTATTCAGACAGCAAATGTCTAGAGTAACCTCAAATATCTTTCAAAAATTCACTTCCGGTCGCGTGTTTTTCTGTCCTCAAACTGAGAAATTGTCTGAACAAGACCTCAAAAACGGTAAAAGATTAATACACCAAACTTATATGAGCAACAGACCTTAAGATGTAGCCAAAAACACTTGGGTTCAGACCGTCAGCCGTCACTTCCGGTCGTCACAGGAAGTGATAAAAAAATCGAAAATTTCAACTTTTCTTTTTTTATTTAAAAATTGCATCACTTTATTGCATCTTTTTCGCAGATTCGAAAGATGTTGGTCCGAACGGAAACAAAAACGACAACTTCCGCTTATAAGAGAAAAACTACAAAATTTGATTATTTTACTTACCTATAAATATTCTTTATAGATAATGTATTTGAAATGAATTTTGAATAATATATTCAGACTGCAAAGATCTAGAGTAACCTCAAATATCTTTCAAAAATTCACTTCCGGTCCCGTGTTTTTCTGTCCTTAAAATGAAAAATTGTCTGAGCGAGATCTCAAAACCAGGTAAAAGATTAAAACACCAAATTTTTATGAGTAGCAGACCTTGAGGAGTAGGCAAAACCATTTTGGTTAAACGCGTCCGTCGTAACTTCCGGTCGTCACAGGAAGTGATCAAAAAAATCAAAAAAATTTAACTTTTCTTTTTTAAATTAAAGTTTGCATCACTTTATTGCATCTCTTTCGCTGTTTTGAAATATGTTAGATTCCACCGGAAACAAAAACGTCAACTTCCGGTTTAGGTGATAAACTACGTTATTTCGATATTTAACTTTCTCATCAGTATTGCTTATCGATAAAGTACTTGAAATGTTTTTATGCATTTTGTAGATACTGCAAATGTATAAAGAAACGTCAGAGATTTTTTTTTTTTTTTTATATAAAATTCACTTCCGATCACGTGCTTACCTGTCCTCAGAATTAGAATTTGTTCTCACAGTATTGCTCGGCAACAGTGAACAATTGAAGTCTAAAACTTTCAGAACTGATAGTCATTCATCAGTTTATTTGAATCGCGAGGAAATCTTGTATCGCCGTTACTTCCGGTCGTGACAGGAAGTGATGCAAAAAAGTGAATGGTTAATGGTTAGCACGTTGGATTTTCACGCTGACAACCAGGGTTAAATCTCCAGAGTGTCTGAATTTTTTTTATCACCTTTTCAGCTTGAATTTACGTTTTTATTTTCAAAATCGGACGGAAGACCTCTCATTGCTCGCAATGAGTTTCTAGTTACCCTTATTATTCTTTAGTTTGAACATACATTATTGTCTTTAACTTTACAATTGGGATCGGGCAAAAGTTCTGAAAACTTAATATGCCCTTTCCGTAAAAGTGAATTATATCAAGCTTTATTTACACACAGGTCTCAGCTTATAAAATGAATAAACAGAGAAAAACATAATAATCAGAGGATCAAACATTCAATAGGATACATTCCTATTATTCTTTAGGCTATCATGGAAAAGTATAGGACTAAATTTGAAGTACACTGTATATGTATAGGCCTATTAGACATGTTGTTTTTTTTTAATTTCTGTCCTGACCTTGTCCGATTTTTACCGATAATAACATGCAATATCATATCAATTTATCAACAAGCCGCACGTCTCTGCAAACGTCCTCAGATCTAATTGTAAACATAACATACACTTGTATGTATCATCAATTTATCAAACTGTGTCAATATAATGAATTATCCAACAGAGTTAGCATCCTTATTTTTATCACAAGAGATTTAATTTCCCGATGTTGTATATATACCTGTAGTAATTGTGAAAAGCATACAGTTTACCGTTTAAGTTTACTGTGAAAGCATACACCGTGACGCACTAGTGTGGGTGATAACAAAGTAACATTATATTCTTCATGAATGACTATTTTTAGCTGCAGAACTGTAGCGTTATGGTTTTATATTTTAGTCTTTGACCATAACGCCACAGATCCCGACTAATCCCGCAAATATGGTGCAATGTATGGCGCAAGATTGTCTCTACAGACCAATAAACTCGCTAAATTGTTTTGATTTTTTTGTCGGAGGTAAAAAATTCAAAACAAGCAGAGACGACTATAAAGGGTTAGGAGGTGAATAAAATATATACAGGTGATAGTAGAATATGTCTAGAATTAGGGAATGAAAGATAGTTGATTGTTCAATGCTGGATTATAGTGGAGAAATACATCCCCAACCGTGCGCAGAAAATCTTGCGCCGTAAATTACACCATATTTGCAGCGTTATGGTCAAAGACTACATGTATAAATATAAAACCATAACGCTACAGTTCTGCAGCTAGACTATTTTATGTGGTGCAGAGATATCTTGGACAGACAAATTTTGATTAAGCTTGTTAAAAGAGTTATATTCTTATGTAAAATGAACTTCGTGTCTCCATGAAGCATCACAGTTTGGTTAAAATATTTTTCTTGTAGATGTTATGTTATATATTGAAAATTGTTTTTGAACACCCTTGCCGAAAATTTTATGCAACTACTCCTTACTTTGACATTGCTAACTAACACCTATAATAAAAGAAACAGATAACTGAGAAACATTTGTACTATGAACAAGCTTTCCTGAGAAGTTCATGCACCGGACACTATCACTGACCTTAGTTAAAATCTAGGACATCGATAATCATGATAATGTACTTTCAGCTGATTAAGCTTAACAGCATACTTGCATTTATGAATCATCTATAGGTATATACATGTACAGTGTATATGGAAATTGTTTCAACGGTTTAATTAAATATAAAAAAATATATGACTATATTATATAATGATATATCGATAGAGAGGATCGTGTGCATGGGGATAATATGTATGCTTAAAACTTGAATATTGCATAAATTAATTAGACAATAATAGTTTAGACAATAATTAAGGAACACCGAACAACTAATCTAATACAAATTATACAAGCCACGCGGAAGATAAATAGGCAAGAATACATTATATACAAAGAAAAAGGGGCATTAATCCCTTTACCAGTTGCAAGACCAGTACAACATTTTAAAGTGTAAGAAATCTGAAATTCAATATTATGTTAGCGAATCACGCGAATGTATGACTTGATTGCTTACTTATTACTACGGTTTTGTTTTGATTAGAACCCTGAGAGTTTACTTGCTTTCTATCAAATACATGTACATCTGTATTTTGATATGAAACTGAAAGATTGCAAGAATTGATTGGGTAATTTTTTTAATATATATTTTGTAAAAAAATATTCTGGCAAAATCTTAATGCAAGATTATTGCACATTAATTTTTACAGGAACTGTCAGATATTCACTATAACAGTAACACTTAATATTCTACTTTCAAAACCCATTTGGAGTTCATTTGGTAGGCATAATGTTATTCAATAGGAATTAATAAATTTTCCCTATCTTCATAAAAACTATGACAACATTGTAATGAAATTGTACCTTATAAACACTATATTCTTATCTTACTGTTTTCGGGCGTTTCTGTTCTTACCTTGGTGTTTTCGGGTGTTTCTGTTCTTACCTTGGTGTTTTCGGGTGTTTCTGTTCTTATCCTGGTGATTTCGGGTGTTTCTGTTCTTACCTCAATGTTTTCGGGTGTTTCTGTTCTTACCTCAGTGTTTTCGGGTGTTTCTGTTCTTACCTCCGTGTTTTCAGGTGTTTCTGTTCTTACATTAGTGTTTTCGGGTTTTTTCTGTTCTTATCTTATTGTTTTCGGGTGTTTCTGTATTTAATTTAGTGTTTTTGGGTGTTTCTTTTCTTACGATGGTTCTTAGTTTAGTGTTTAAGGGTGTTTCTTTTCTTACCTTGGTTTTTTGTGTGTTTCTGTTCTGTCCTTAGTGTTTTCGGGTGTTTCTGTTTTTACCTCGGTGTTTTCGGGTGCTTCTGTTCTCTCCTTAGTGTTTTCAGGTGTTTCTTTTCTTACCTTACTGTTTTCGGGTGTTTCTGTTCTCGCCTTAGTGTTTTCGGGTGTTCTCACCTCGGTGTTTTCCGGTGTTTCTGTTCTTACCTCGGTGTTTTCGGGTGTTTCTGTTCTCACCTTAGTGTTTTCGGGTGTTTCTGCTCTTACCTCGGTGTTTTCAGGTGTTTCTGTTCTTACTTCAGTGTTTTCGGGTGTTTCTGTTCTTACTTAGTGTTTTCGGGTGTTTCCTTTCTTACCTCGGTGTTTTCCGGTGTTTCTGTTACTTCTATAGGTTTCGTCGTTTTAGCTTAAAATATAAAACATGTAGCTATCAAACTTCTCATAGAGTTTTAGTATTACTTAATTTTATATACTATCGATATTTAAGGTGATGCACATACCTGTTGACTGAGGGATGGATGATCGTTTTGTTGGAGAGGGGGTTGATCGTTTTGGCTGTGGTAATTCTAAATGAAATCATCAACAACATCATCAACATTATCATTGTCCCAAACAACAATAATAATAGGAAATAAATGGATACTAATTAAAACATTCGTAAAAATCATCCGATTGCATATAATCGGTATCATTTTCATTTTTTCACTTTTTTTTACATTAATTATGAACATCTAGAAACCTCGGAGTACTATCTTCGCGTGTGTGATATTAAATGTTTGTGCAAGAGCCTGGGTATGATTGGATGAATGTTTTTCCAGTTCCTCGATCCCTTTTTCGAACACGTCGATGACGGTGGTGTTGGTTACTTCTATCACTGTTCCGTTACTTAGATCGACCTCTGGATCCTTAAATATCTGATTGTATTTAATGTCTATACTACCACGACTGAAACAAAATGAGATTTCAAATTTATATTCATAAATAATTATATATTCTTATATTGCATAGATTGAATTAATAAAATGTACTGGCATAATTACTTTTTCGTAGAGCAAAAATAAACATACGTGATACTGATGATTTCTGTTCTGATGTAAACACTCTTTAATTCTCCATTTTTATACACTGAATTCATCTGGAAAGAAATGTAAAGAAACATATTTTAAATATTCTTTCAAAAGAATAACAATGTGCCTAATAAAAAAAAATACAAAATATAAATGAAATTTTACATACCAGCATTAGGAACTGATTTGAGATATTCTTGTATTCATCACTTGATTTGTTTTGTAGAGCGGGGTGCCATTCCATAGCAAATTTCACATTTCCTTCGAATATCACTTCTAAAATGTCAATAAAAACAATGCCTTATAACGTCACATTTTTTTTTTATATCTAAGCTTTTCTGGTGAAAGCCTTTTAAGTATTCAATTAATCTGTCTAATCTTACTTGATGAATAGTAAATTGATCGTCTTTATACCTGTTGGTTCAGAAATTGTTGTTTCTGTACGAGCCATTTTCGCTGTTGTTTTCGAGGAAGTGGAGGTGGTAATAGTGACATTTTCAAATGGAAGTTGTGAACTTGGCATGTTTCCATGTATGACTGAGGGTGTTGCTCTATTCGTTTCCTTGCTTTCAGTGGAAGGTACAGGAGTTGGAGTGGATGCTCTGGTAGTGAAATTTTCAGAGGTTGAAATTCTGTGTTCCGTGATGATAACAGAAGGAGAGTTTGTAGTTGCTGTGGATGTTGGAAGATTAGTTTCTTTGTTCTCTGTGGAAAATACTGGGGTTGGAGTGGACGCACTGGTGGTGACTTTTTTAGAGGACGAAAAAGTGTGTGCCGTCGTGATAACAGTCGGAAAGTTTGCAGATGACATTAATGTTGGTTTTGAAGACGGGATAAAAATCTGCTTGCTTGCTGATGACTCTGATATGTTAACTGTCGTGCTTGAACTATGACCAGTTGTGTAAGTGTGTGTAGAACTTACATTTATAATTGTTGTGTGTGATGATAAAGTAGGTGGCAACGATGTAAGAGAAATTTCACAAAATCTCCCTGTAAAATTGCCAAGACATTCACAGAAATATTTATTACTTGTAATCATCTTGCATGTGCCTCTATTATTACAATTTTGAAGAAAGCAAAGATCCCGAGTTTCACATTTCTCCCCAGTAAAGCCATTTTTACAAACGCAGTAGTAATTGGAAGTTCCATTATGACATGTCCCTCCATTTTGGCAAGGATTTCTACTGCAATTGTCAAAAATATTGCAGCGTTCACCAGAATACCCATCATGACATGTGCATTCGGCTTGATGAATACCACTAAAGCATGTTCCATTGTTGCAGTTATAGTTGTAACAATAGTCTTTAACTTCACATTTACGTCCCTTAAAACCAGGATTACATTTACAATCAAAGTCATTTGATGTATTATGACAGGTGCCATTTCCATTGCAATCTATCTGGTAACAAAAATCCTGATCTTGACAATCTTTTCCGGAGTATCCACCATAACATTTACATCTGTAACCACCATTATTTATAGTACAGCTGCCATGGCCACTGCACGTATGATCCATACATGGATTTCTGTCTGTACAGTTTCTTCCTTGGAAACCTGGCGCACAATGGCAAATGTAACCATCTTCTTGCTGATGACAAACTCCTCCATTATGGCAAGGTTTATGGAAACAGTAGTCTATTTCCTCGCAATCAGTTCCATTGAATCCAAGTTCACAATGACATACATAGCCATTGTCGAGATTGCTACAATTTCCACGGCTATTGCACAAGTGTTTGTGGCAATAGTTTCTCTTCTTGCAATTCCGACCGTAATATTCTGTATTACAGTTACATTTATAATTATCGTCTAAGTTTTGACAAGTTCCCTTATTATTACATCTTTGTGTGTCACAGAAATTCCTTTCTTCGCAATAAGTACCGGTGTAGGCGGAGGAACAGGAACAGGAGTATCCCTCAGCTTTATTAATACACGTTCCTCCATTGGTACAGTTGCTGAGGAAACAATGATCAACAACTTCACAACTGGAGCCTTTATATCCATTATGACATACGCATGAATAGTTTTGGTTGTTGTTGAAGCAGGTTTCATTACGTAAACATGCCACATGTCCATTATGACATGTTCCATGTCCACTGCAGTTCTGACTGTAACAGAAATCGCGTGTTTGGCAGTAGGATCCTATATACCCTGGAGCACATTTACACGTATAGTTAGAGTGTCCATTAACACAAGACGCTCCATTCCGACATTGATGATGAGAACAGTAAGTTTGTTCACAGTTTTTACCTAGGTACCCAGCCTTACATTGACACGTGTAGGAGTTCTGTCCGTTTTGACAAGTACCGTGGTTAGAACAAAGATTATTATAACAATAATTCTGCGTTTCACAGTCTTTTCCCAGAAATCCACGGTTACAAGTGCAGGTGTAATTATTTCGTCCGTTCTGGCAGGTACCATGATTTGAACAGTGTTTATTATAACAGTAATCTATTGCATCACAGTTTGTCCCTAGATACCCACCATTACAAGAGCAGGTATATCCCGTGTTTGTGTTGGTGCATTGTCCATGTATACATGGATTACTATGACAGTAATTTTTTAGTTCACAATCATTTCCGCGGTAATCAGGTTGACAGACACAAGTATATTTACTTGGTCCGTTATTACACGTCCCATGTCCACTACATCTCTGTCCTTGGCAATAATTGCGTGTTTCACAATGAGTTCCTTTGTAACCAGATTTACACAAACATGCATAATTAGAATTTCCACTTTGACAAGTAGCACCATTTTGACAGGTATTATTGAAGCAATAATCGTATTCACAGTTACTTCCTAGATAACCAGGATTACAGTTACAAGTGTAATTATGCTGACCGTTCTGACATTGTCCATATCCATTACAGTTCTTTCCGTGACAGTAATCCACTTTATCACACTTTGTACCGGTAAATCCTCTCAGGCAAGAACAATTATATCTAGTGCTTAAATTTGAACAGTTCCCGTGTATACATGGGTTACTATGACAATAATTATTCAGTTCACAGTTCTTACCAAGGTACTGCGACCTACATTGACAAGAGTAACCATGTTCTCCATTTTGACAAGTTCCATGTCCACTGCAGATTTGTCCATGGCAATAATTACGTATTTCACAATGACGTCCCATATAATCAACAGGACAAGAGCATGTATAGTTTGTTTTTCCGTTTTTACAGGTACCATGATTTTTACATGGGTTACTGAAACAATAATCATGTTGACAATCACTTCCTAAATAACCAGGATTACAAGTACAAGTGTAGTTATGTTGACCGTTATGGCAGGTTCCATGTCCACTACAGTTCTGATGGTAACAATAATCACGTGTTTGGCAGTAGGATCCTATATACCCTGGAGCACATTTACACGTATAGTTAGAGTGTCCATTAACACAAGATGCTCCATTCCGACATTGATGATGAGAACAATAAGTTTGTTCACAGTTTTTACCTACGTACCCATGTCTACATTGACACGTGTAGGAGTTCTGTCCGTTTTGACAAGTACCGTGGTTAGAACAAAGATTATTATAACAATAATTCTGCGTTTCACAGTCTTTTCCCAGAAATCCACGGTTACAAGTGCAGGTGTAATTATTTCGTCCGTTCTGGCAGGTACCATGATTTGAACAGTGTTTATTATAACAGTAATCTATTGCATCACAGTTTGTCCCTAGATACCCACCATTACAAGAGCAGGTATATCCCGTGTTTGTGTTGGTGCATTGTCCATGTATACATGGATTACTATGACAGTAATTTTTTAGTTCACAATCATTTCCGCGGTAATCAGATTGACAGTCACAAGTATATCTACTTGGTCCGTTATTACACGTCCCGTGTCCGCTACATCTCTGTCCTTGGCAATAATTGCGTGTTTCACAATGAGTTCCTTTGTAACCAGATTTACACAAACATGTATAATTAGAATTTCCACTTTGACAAGTAGCACCATTTTGACAGGTATTATTAAAGCAATAATCGTATTCACAGTTCCTTCCTAGGAAACCAGGATAACAATTACAAGTGTAATTATGCTGACCGTTCTGACATTGTCCATGTCCATTACAGTTCTTTCCGTGACAGTAATCCACTTTATCACACTTTGTACCGGTAAATCCTCTCAGGCAAGAACAATTATATCTAGTGCTTAAATTTGAACAGTTCCCGTGTATACATGGGTTACTATGACAATAATTATTCAGTTCACAGTTCTTACCAAGGTACTGCGACCTACATTGACAAGTGTAACCATGTCCCTCATTTTGACAAGTTCCATGTCCACTGCAGCTGTGTCCATGGCAATAATTACGTATTTCACAATGACGTCCCATATAATCAACAGGACAAGAGCATGTATAGTTTGTTTTTCCGTTTTTACAGGTACCATGATTTTTACATGGGTTACTGAAACAATAATCATGTTGACAATCACTTCCTAAATAACCAGGATTACAAGTACAAGTGTACTTATGTTGACCATTATGGCAGGTGCCATGTCCACTACAGGTCTGATGGTAACAATAATCACGTGTTTGGCAGAAGAAACCTTCAAAACCTGGGACACATTTACACGTATAGTTAGAGACTTCATTAACACAAGAGGCTCCATTCTGACACTGATGATGAGAACAATAAGTTTGGTCACAGTCTTTACCGTGGTATCCAGCCCTACATTGACACGTGTAAGAATCATGTCTGTTTTGACAAGTACCGTGGTTAGAACAGTGCTTGTTATAACAATAATCCCGGGTCTGACAGTCTTTTCCTATAAATCCATTATTACAAGTACAATTGTAAGTATTCCCCCTGATGTGACAGGTACCATGGTTAGAGCAGTGCTTGTTATAACAGTAATCTATTACATCACAATTCTTTCCTAAATACCCTCCGTTACAAGAACATTTATATCCTGTGTTTGTGTTGGTACAATTTCCATGTCTGCATGGATTACTATGACAGTAATCTCTCAGTTCACAATTATTTCCTCGATAATTAGTTTGGCAGGCACAAGTGTATCTACTTTGTCCATTATGACATGTCCCATGACCGCTACATGTCTGTCCGTGACAGTAATTACGAGTTTCACAAAGAGTTCCTTTATATTCAGGTTTACATGAACATGTATAATTAGAATTTCCACTGTGACAAGTAGCACCATTTTTACAGGTATTATTGAAGCAATAGTCGTATTCACAGTTACTTCCTAGGAAACCAGGATTACAGTTACAAGTGTAACTATGCTGACCGTTCTGACATTGTCCATGTCCGTTACAGTTCTTTCCGTTACAGTAATCAACTTTGTCACAATTTTTTCCGGTAAATCCTCTATTGCAAGTACAGGTATAGCTAGTGTTTGAATTTGTGCATCTCCCGTTTTTACATGGATTACCATGACAATGATTGTTCTGTTCACAGTTTTTACCAAGATACTGCGACCTACACTGACAAGAGTAACCGTTCGGTCTATTTTGACATTGTCCTCGGTTATTACAGTACTGTCCAAAACAGTAATCGTACGTGCTACAATTCTGTCCTATGAAAAGACCAGTGCATGAACAATTATATCCAGAAGCTGTATTAGTACAAGATCCTGAATTTTTGCAGGGATCCGTTGCACAATAATCAACTTTATCACATAGTTCTCCTATGAAACCATTGGCACAATGACACGTGTAATTTGTCCCTGTTATCACACATGTAGCACCATTCTGACACTGATTGTGAGCACAAAGATTTCTTATGGAACAGTCAGGACCGGTATATTTATTGTTGCACGTACACACAGCCTGTCTATGCTGAACATGACAATGCCCATGTGTATTACACGTATTATCATTACATTGGTGAGAAGTCAGCGATTCGCAGTTTTTGCCAGTTGTTCCTCTTTTACAATTACACGTATAACTTCCCTTGCTATTGACACAATCCCCTCCATTACATGGTTGTAAAAGACATTCGTCCTCATCCAGCTGACATTTCAGACCGTAAACAGAAGAAGGACAGGCACAATGAAAACTACCAGCTGTGTTTGTACAGGTACCATAGCCACAAAACTTTTGAGAAGTACATTCATTGATATCTTCATCACAATCAATTCCATCCCATCCTACATTATACAATCAAACACCGAAATTCGACATGTACCCGAAGGCATTACTTCTCTTCATTAATTTATATCTATTTATATTACATCTGAATTGAGGAGAACCCTGCTCAACACAATTGTCAAAACAGAAGTTTTTACAACAATGAGCATTCTATTTAACATCTCTCATTGAAATCTTTTTAGTTGTCCATATGTCAGTGCATAAAATAACTTATGAAAATATTTGCGAACTTTCAGTACAGAAAATCAAATTGCTGATTATAGTTTCTAAAACGCTCTCTTTTAGTAGCCTGAAATTTTGAAAACTTTCTTGCAATTTTACACTGCTGTATTGTTGCTCGGAATTCAATACTAACTATATTTTAGTGATAATGGTTACGATTTGACAGCATAGTAAAATCCATACTTTTCAATAGTAATGTTCCTTGACTGCTATCTTTGGGGGAAAAGCATAGAATTTTTACAGTGGCCTTTGTAACTTTCATGTTTGTAACTTTGTTATTTAACTATACGAAAATCCCTGATCTTGTACGTTGATTGCCCCATGATGGGACTACGCAAAAATTGAAGGATACAATTTCAAACACAGTGAAGTTATCGGAGAGCACCCAAATATTTGTTAGTGTAAAGAAAAGAACATTGTTTCTTTTCCTTGTGACCTGTCGTTGATCCCACAAAGGGAGAATTCTTTATTACTTTTTGCAAAGTGTGGGTTGGACTACTGTAAGTTAGTTTTGAGATATGAAGATAAAGAACAGTAATCAAGCTCAAAAGTCCATTTGAACAATACATATTAGGAGAAGAGAAAACCCGACCTCTTAAACATCAGAAGTGGGATCAGATGCAATGGGGGGGGGGGGGGGGAGTAAGCATGCCATATTGACAAGTCACACGTGTGCTCCAGACAATTCAATGTAAAAAATAATTGCTTAACAATTTGTATGAAAAAAGTCAGTCAACACAAGACTTAACGATAGATTGTGTTCCTTAACAAGGTCATCATATCGACCATAGAATTGTTGCGAAATGTTGACTTTAAAAGAGGCTGTTGGTATTCTTTTATCATCAACAAATTTGTCAAAAGCTTGCTGCCTCGTTTTAGAAATCGTTAGTATGTAATTTTAAAAATCGTTCGTACGTAGTACATGCCCTTGGGAGAATCAACTGGGAGACATAAACTCGATGTTAATATTTGGAATATTGCTACGTAAATAAGGGACGTTGATGATAAAAAGGTCGAAGTCACCACGTTTATCATAAAATTTTGTTGTTTGTCTGCAATTAATGTACAGTATGATGCTATAAATATTAGTACAAAATGGCGGCGTGTTCACATTCGCAACGAAAACTTCTCAGTTTTAAAATTTGGCTAAAAATAGCTATGGAATTTCAGTTGTTATTCTTAACATACTAAAGTCATTTGACATCCAAAGTTCATGCGATTTTGTTGTCGTCTGCTGTATTTTCGGAAAATATACAAGTCTAAAAGAGAATGGGTAGAAAGGAGAAGGAGTTGTCTAATGATGTTAAAAAAGCTGTGTGGAGATCCTTAGAACAAGGAAAGTCCATTCGAAAAGTGTCAGAATTATTAGGAATTCCTATTACTACCGTTTTAAGTATGAGAAAACGTATTGAACAGCGTTGTCTGGTGGAAAACAACAGACGAAGTGGCCGGCCTGCGTAAGTAACAGATCATGATTACCGCGGCTTAGAAAGGTTGGTGAAGACAAATAGAAGGGACAGTTTGCTGGATACTACAAACAAATTTAAGGAAAATGTTGATAACCATGTCGCTAAACGTACGGTACAACTCCATCTTCTCAAACATGGGTACTCGAGACGTGTGTCTAGGAAAACAGTTGTTGTAAGAGGGTAACCGGGAAAAAAATACGATTGTTATGGTGCAGAGACGATTAACAGTTGATAATTACTAGATAAAGTGATTTTTTCTAATGAGTCTAAAATCATGATTGTACAAAATTCCCGGATATATGTGTGGCGCAAAAGGGACAAAGGATGGAGGTCTGATCTAATGACACCACTTCAGGGTAAGCCATATTATGAAGTGATGATCTGAGACTGAGGATTTGTAAAATGGGACGGTGTGGGAACTATTACGTCTGTAAATGACAATATTAATGCTGAGAAGTACAAGGAGATCCTTGATGAGAACTTGTGGCCAGTTAAAGTCCGTCATTTCCCTACCGAAAATTACGTATTTCAGCACAACAATTCTCCGGTGCATCGGGCTAGAAGTACTCAACAGTTCAATCACAGAAATAATATTACTACCATGATCTGGCCAGCACAGAGCCCGGATCGAAATATTATTGAAAACCTGTGGCTGTTAATAAAAAGGAAACTTAAGACGCGATTAGGCAGGATCGGGAGTAGGGATGACCTCTTTCGCGAGATTCAAGACATCTGGACTGGGACCACAAAAGACCGTGTAAGAAGCCTCTGACGATCTATTCCTCGCAGATTACTCAGTGTAATTAGATTGAAAGGACATTTGAATTTAAATTTTATTTATTTTGGAAACGTAATACATACGATTTTATTGTGACCTACTTTCGTTGCGAATGTAAACACGCCGACATTTTGTACGAATATTAATTGCATCATACTGTATTTTAATAATTGTAAAATATCCATATATGAAACAGACGTGTCAGACTCTGTGGTGTCTTTTCTCTCAAGTTCAAAGGGAAATATCGTTTCAACATAGGAATGAAAATGAATATTATTTATTAATAAGATGTCGTCGATAAATCTAATGTCGAAATGAAGGCCACAGCAAGAAACCTTCTTTTAATGTAAAACCGGTCACGGTAGCCTAGTTGTTGAACGTTCGCTTCGTGATCGGGAGGACTGGAGTTCAGCGCGCCGCTTCAGACCTAAGACGTAAACATAGTGACTGTTCCTTCGCCAAGTGCTCGGCACTAGAAGAGAAAATCACAAGTCTTCAGATGAGACCTTTAATAGACGTCCCGTGTCACGATTGAAGTTTCCACGATAAAGAACCTTCACTGCTCAATGACCCTGAGTGCTAAGTATAGGTCTGAATTTGAATCCCTTCAATGGTATATGGTGACATTCCCTATATGAGTGAAAAATTCTCGAATGGGACATAAAACAGCATACAACCAATCTTTCATTCAATCAATCAATCAATCAATCAACGGGACGCAATTAGTGTTGGGAATTCCAACAGATTTTTGGAAGACTTGGTCTCAAAAAACGACATAGATATTGTCAATAAAGAAACTCAAGTACCTTCTTATATCAACTTGAGAGTACTTGTGTGTACAATCTGAATGTTTTTAAGAAAATAATTTTGCAGATGACCTATGACAAGGTATGTAAATATGAATTCAATTTTATTGAAAAGCAGCTGTCTATGATGTTAAAAAGTCTGGACTTTAATTTATCGTGGGGTATGGTTGTATAAAGCATTGAAAAGTCGCAGGTTTTGATGCTATTGATTTTGGTAAAATTTTGTAATTTAATTTATACATGTATGATATTCGGCTTACCCATTTTACAGTATTTATGACCGTTGACGACACACTTCCGTGGATTACCAGGACAATGATCTGTACAGTCTGATCCATAGTAACCCTCAGAGCAGTAGGCCTTGTAGGTTATCTGGATACTGAAATAAGAGTGATTTGTTGATACCATGATTAATAAACTTCTATGAAATTTTTATTATAAGTAAAAAAAAAGTTTAAGTCAATGTACGATTGTAAGGAGTGTTTATTTAGTTGGTATAAATAAGGAACAACTTACGAAAATGAATTTTTATCCGACAAAAAACTTGCGGTCAATTTTTTCTGTCGCCAATGTTGTGAAAGTATGTTGTTTCCTGTTTGAAGACTGTAGTCGGCGAATTCTGCTTGGTAGATGGTTGGTGTAGAGGAGTTTTGTATATCTACCACTCTCACTGAGATCTTGTCCAAATATTTTTTCTGAGTTTATAAGATAACAAAGAGTAATGAAATGTACCTGACTGTTTTATAAATAAAGAAAATGTTATTCTGGTGATGTATATGCATGTATTTGAGTTAAGGAATGTTTACCCAAGAATCAACTTCTAAAAACTGAGGGTTGGTTGTATTCCCGACTTTAGAACCATAAATGACGTTTTGTTGTCCCATGTCTAACGTTGTGGTAAAACTTGTCACACAGGAGTGCTTAGCGTCTCTGTACCAAAGAGAATGTTAAAATGAAATCTTAAGAACTATTTACCAGCGAGAGGTCATTTAAGTCGGAAAAGTCAAAGATCACTCACTTAAGACAAACGGTAAGTACGGGTTTACACAACATGTTACACTGGGTACCCGCCACACCCTGACAACATCTTCCTCCGTGAAGTTTATTACCTGGACTCTTTACTTCATCTATGTGAATGAAGAAAGTTATCTTCCCAGATGCGACCTTGAAATGTAGAGTAATATTATAAATAACTGTAACAATCATGAGTAGTATAAAACGTAAATACTCAAGTTTTTTTCATTAGGCCTACATGCTGAGATTTGTTGATAAAGTAGAAGATGAAAACACTACTGTATTCATACTAAGCCCCTTGGATTTATACATTCTTTTTCTTGAGGAATTGTAGTTCAATGAAATACAAAACAGAGTTTTTACGGAATATTACAATATTGCATAATTGCTTTTGTTTTGTAAACCTTATGTGGAAGTGATACACTTCTTTTACCAGCAGAATGTATTTTCAATTTGTTTGGCTGTATAAAATATTTCTAATTTATACAGAAAACTAAAATCTTAAGTATCCCATTTCTGTTAAAAGGAAGAGCAGAATTATCATCCTTTTCAAAATATGGAAGTGCTGAAATCACATACCTTTAAAATAAACATCCAAAGCAATAAACACAGTATATGCTTTTGTTCAGCCATAGTTAAATCGGCATCATTTGATTAAAATCATTGAACGATGTTATCAAAGCTATTGATAAATGTCATTTGTTTAGTTTGATAACACCTTAATCAAGCTAGATTAATTTATACATTCAGCAGATTTGTAGGCACACTAATGTTTTCACGGCTCTATCATGAAACGTTATATTCTGTATATCTTTATGTACATTTCTGAAACTTCAACCAATGGAATCATACACTAGAAAATAGAAACGATGAGAGGGCAGGTTTTAGTGCTATAATGATTGACCTAGTCGTTACCGAAACAAACCTGTATGGAAGTGGGAACTAGATACTGATGAGATTTCTGTCACTAAATTACTGGCGAATTAGCCTCACCTTTTGGTATTTTGGTATCATTTAAAATTTCAGTAATATGCTAGAGCAATATGAAAACAAGAAATCAAATTGCAAAAAGAAAACGACCTAAATTCCTTCTAGGCCGTTATCTTTTGGCAATTAGATTTTTTTGTTCACATATAAACACAGTTAAAAAAATATTAAGGTTTCATTATTTAAACAATGCACAGTGTTGTATGCAAACTGAGAAAAACAAGATGTGTTTGTGAAACACTGATGCCCCCGTATGGCAACTTATAGCGAAGGCTAAACTTTCTCAAATGCAAATCAAATATGTTAGTACCCAAAGTAAGGTCTTGTAAAGAGGAATATACCTGCGCAGGTATGTTAAGGCAGTACCCAGATCATATTTCGGCGAATTAAGACTTTTTTCGTAGAATGTAACATTGATAAATCGGAAAAACCATAGATAAAACATTTACTATTATTATCCATTGTATAGACGTCATTGAGTCTTAGGCTAAAAGAAGGACTCCACTACGACGTCATCACGTGACGTCTATAAATAGGAAAATTGCCTTGATGAAAAAGTGAAAAGTTCAACACTACCCCGGAGATAATTCATTTCTTTTAGTGAAAATAATTATGTAAAAACATCACTGGGCCATGAAAAGTGCTGCTAGAATCCTACTCTCCTGACACAGAAAAAAATATTCCAAAGTTTCGCATGAAACCTTACCAAAATTTTTACATTTTATACATACGATCAAGGAATTTTTATCAATTCATGTTAACCACACGATTCTAGCAGCAATTTCCAAGTACTATAGAATACAAGCTTTCGATACAAACAAAAATTATATTTCAAAGTATGCGGCGTAGTGTTGAACTTTTGCATCTTTGTTGTTATAGAACGACAGAGGAACGGCTGATCGGGATTTCAAAGCACTGACTATGTTCATTATAAGAAAACATGATAAGAATATATCAGCGTACCTGATTCTTAATCTTTAATTCCTTATGAATCACACATAACATTCATGGTATATGCCTTAAAACTCCCATTTCATATATTTGTTTACATGAATTCTCATTTCACTCGGCAAATATTTGATCAATAGTTATGACGTCATGGGTTTGGTATTTAACCCCCGTGCTAAATAATTAGCTATTTATACCACCCAAAAACGACAAGATTTAGTTTATGTTATGTTTTGAATGATTCCATTCTTTTCTTGGACCTGGAATTAAACTTTAAATATAGATACTAAGAAATCATTATTTCTATAGTTCACGTCATACAGCTTACTATGACGTCATATTGTGAAGGCAAGTAGGATATCTCTGGGTGTAGCCTTAACATACCCGCGTGTGAAATATGAAAGCTCTAGCAGCAACCATTGAAAAGATATGGAAAAGGTTAAAGTTTTTCAAAAGTAAGTCAAACATCAAGGTCAGGATCAAAATAAATAATGCCAAGGAAAGGCCTTCTCACAAGAAATACACATGTGAAATATGAAAGCCCTAACACCAATCGTTCAAAAGATATGGCCAAGGTTAATTTTTTTTAAAAGTAGGTCATACTCCAAAGTCCCGGTGAAAGGGTAAAAGTTGTTGGTATCCTAAGTCAGGTCTTGTCACAAGGACTTCATATGTGAAGTATGAAAGCCCTAGAACCAACTGTTCAAAAGAAAAGGCCAAGGTTAAAGTTTTCCGAAAGTAGTTCAAACTCCAAGGTCAAGGTAAATGGGCTATAATTGTTGGTATGTAAAGGAAGGGCTTGTCACAAGGATTATACATGTGAAGAATGAAAGCCCTAGCAGCAATTGTTCAAAAGTTATGGCCAAGGATAAAGTTTTCCAAAAGGAGATCAAACTCCAAGGTCAAGGTTAAAGGGTCAAAGTTGTTGGTATCCAAAGGAAGGGCTTATCACAAGGATTACACATGTGAAGTATGAAAGCCCTAGCATCAACCGTTCAAAAGTTATAGCCAATGTTCAAGGTTTTCAAAAATACGTCAAACTCCAAGGTCAAAGGTCAAAGTTGTTGGTATCTAAAGGAAGGTCTTGTCAAAAGGATTACACATGTGAAGAATGAAAGCCATAGTACTTACCGTTCAAAAGTTATGGCTAAGGTTAAAGTTTGAAAAATTTTTGTAAAACTCCAAGATCAAGGTCAAAAGGTCAAATATGATGGTGTAACCCCTGTTTCCCCCAATAAACAAGGATTTCTTGGGTTCTTTTGGAGGATTTATTTCTTTACATATTCAACATAAATAAACCCTGTAACAAAAAATATTGAAATCAATGCATGGCATAAACAAATATTAACAAGTCAATTTAAAATTTTATTTCTGGTCGTAATATATTACACTGAACTTTCATTTCACATAATCTTTATAATTAATTACTTTATCCAGAAAATAATAATAAATTACTGATATTACCATATGGAAATATTACTCTTACAAAATATGAAAAGAAATCATTACATACTTCCGATTTAGAAATTATGAATTATAAACCAAAAAAATCAACGAATATAAAGTTTCAGTAACCAGAACTGAAATAAATGTATAAACAGAGAAAATAACATGAAACTCAATTTCATGCAAATAATAAATACACATATACCCTTACCTCACATGAGGTGTAAAGGTCAAAACGTAAAATACTTCAAGGCGATGAATAATTGCATGTTTCCCTGTATAATAAATATATTAGGATTTATAATTTATATTCTGTGTAAATAATTTTACTCCATTACTAAAATAAAGGTGTTATGAAAATTTAACGAGATTATTTAATCCTGCTCACTCTGTCGTTCTCTCATTTAAGACTATGAAAATAATAATCTGAATTACGATAAAAATGCAAATATTAAAGCTGTAATTTAAGCAATATAACATTAGACTATATTTAAAAGTTTTAACTGACTGCACTCTCACGCAATACACGTTCTCGTCAAGCATACGTATTGGAGTGGTTATTAAATGAAATATAGGCAAATTAATATATATGCTATATAATAAACAAGAATACTAATATAACAAGAGGCCCATGGGCCACATCGCTCACCTGAGTAACTTTGGCCATGCTGTTCATTACCAGACTTCTCCCCTTGTAATACCTATTGTGGCCCCGCCCTACCCCCGGGGGTCATGATTTTAACAATTTAGAATCTACACTACCCCAGGATGCTTCCACATAAGTTTCAGTTTTTCTGGTCCAGTGGTTCTTGAGAAGATTTTTAAAGATTTTTCCTATATATTTCAATGTTTCCCTATTGTGGCCCCGCCCTACCCCCGGGTCATGATTTGAACAATTTAGAATCTACACTATCCCAGGATGCTTCCACATAAGTTTCAGCTTTTCTGGCCCAGTGGTTCTTGAGAAGAAGATTTTTAAAGATTTTTCCTATATATTTCTATGTAAAACTTGTATTCCCTATTGTGGCCCCGCCCTATCTCCGGGGGTCATGATTTTAACAATTTAGAATCTACACTATCCCAGGATGCTTCCACATAAGTTTCAGCTTTTCTGGCCCAGTGGTTCTTGAGAAGAAGATTTTTAAAGATTTTTCCTATATATTTCAATGCAAAACTTGTATTCCCTATTGTGGCCCTGCCCTACCCCCGGAGGTCCTGATTTGAACAATTTAGAATCTACACTATCCCAGGATGCTTCCACATAAGTTTCAGCTTTTCTGGCCCAGTGGTTCTTGAGAAGAAGATTTTTAAAGATTTTTCCTATATATTTCAATGCAAAACTTATATTCCCTATTGTGGCCCTGCCCTACCCCCGGGGGTCATGATTTGAACAATTTAGAATCTACACTATCCCAGGATGCTTCCACATAAGTTTCAGCTTTTCTGGCTCAGTGGTTCTTGAGAAGAAGATTTTTAAAGATTTTTCCTATATACTTCAATGTAAAAATTGGATTCCCTATTGTGGCCCCGTCCTACCCCCGGGGGTCATGATTTGAACAATTTAAAATCTACACTACCCCAGGATGCTTCCACATAAGTTTCGGCTTTTCTGGCTCTGTGGTTCTTGAGAAGAAGATTTTTAAAGATTTTTCCTATATATTTCAATGCAAAACTTGTATTCCCTATTGTGGCCCCGCCCTACCCCCGGGGGTCCTGATTTGAACAATTTAGAATCTACACTATCCCAGGATGCTTCCACTTAAGTTTCAGCTATTCTGGCTCTGTGGTTCTTGAGAAGAAGATTTTTAAAGATTTTTCCTATATATTTCAATGCAAAACTTGTATTCCCTATTGTGGCCCCGCCCTACCCCCGGGGATCCTGATTTGAACAATTTAGAATCTACACTATCCCAGGATGCTTCCACTTACGTTTCAGCTTTTCTGGCTCAGTGGTTCTTGAGAAGAAGATTTTTAAAGATTTTTCCTATATATTTCAATGCAAAACTTGTATTCCCTATTGTGGCCCCGCCCTATCCCCGGGGGTCATGATTTTAACAATTTAGAATCTACACTACCCCAGGATGCTTCCACATAAGTTTCAGCTTTTCTGGCTTAGTGGTTCTTGAGAAGAAGATTTTTAAAGATTTTTCCTATATATTTCTATGTAAAACTTGGATTCCCTATTGTGGCCCCGCCCTATCCCCGGGGGTCATGATTTGATCAATTTAGAATCTACACTACCCCAGGATGCTTCCACTTAAGTTTCAGCTTTTCTGGCTCAGTGGTTCTTGAGAAGAAGATATTTAAAGATTTTTCTTATATATTTCAATGTAAAACTTGGATTCCCTATTGTGGCCCCGCCCTACCCCCGGGGGTCATGATTTGAACAATTTAGAATCTACACTATCCCAGGATGCTTCCACGTAAGTTTCAGCTTTTCTGGCTCAGTGGATCTTGAGAAGAAGATTTTTAAAGATTTTTCCTATATATTTCAATGTAAAACTTGGATTCCCTCTTGTGGCCCCGCCCTACCCCCGGGGGTCATGATTTTTACAATTTAGAATCTACACTACCCCAGGATGCTTCCACTTAAGTTTCAGCTTTTCTGGCTCAGTGGTTCTTGAGAAGAAGATTTTTAAAGATTTTTCCTATATATTTCTATGTAAAACATTGATTCCACATTGTGGCCCCGCCCTACCCCCGGGGGTCATGATTTTTACAATTTAGAATCTACACTACCCCAGGATGCTTCCACATAAGTTTCAGCTTTTCTGGCTCAGTGGTTCTTGAGAAGAAGATTTTTAAAGATTTTTCCTATATATTTCTATGTAAAACATTGATTCCAATTGTGGCCCCGCCCTACCCCCGGGGGTCATGATTTTTACAATTTAGAATCTACACTATCCCAGGATGCTTCCACATAAGTTTCAGCTTTTCTGGCTCTGTGGTTCTTGAGAAGAAGATTTTTAAAGATTTTTCCTATATATTTCTATGTAAAACATTGATTCCACATTGTGGCCCCGCCCTACTCCCGGGGGTCATGATTTGAACAATTTAGAATTTACACTACCCCAGAATGCTTCCATATAAGTTTCAGCTTTACTGGCCCTGTGGTTCTTGAGAAGAAGATTTTTTAATGACCCCACCCTATTTTTGTCTTCTCTTGATTATCTCCCCTTGTGAGGGGACTTGGCCCTTCATTTTAATAATTTAAATTCCCCTTTACCCAAGGATGCTTTGTACCAAGTTTGGTCAAAATTGGCCCAGTGGTTCTTGAGAAGAAGTCAAAAATGTGAAAAGTTTACAGACGGACGGACAGACAGACAGACAGACGGACAGACGGACGGACGGACGACGGACAAAATGTGATCAGAAAAGCTCACTTGAGCCTTCGGCTCAGGTGAGCTAAAAAACCTTAAATCCAAAGACCCAAACTCTAAGTTGACTAAATAAAGAAAATCTGAATGAACTTCAAAATCTGCCTCGCCCGGGAAACAACCAGCACGGGAATGAACTCACAGAACAAGATAACCAATAAGAAATCAAAACAAGTCACCCATGTCGAAAGGTCTAAATATAGCAGTTAAAACACAGACTGATTCGTATTTCTTTCAATAAGTATTTATTTTATTTGTTATTTATTTAACTGAGATAAATTCACACATAAACGTAATAATATTCACATACACACAAAATAAACATTTTCTAAATATATACAGAATATCACATACTCCCCCCCAGCTCTGAAATGACGTCCCGTCATTTACTCTCAGAGGAGTTTCTAACAATGTCTTAAATGGCTCTTGCAGCCTCGTCCTGAAAGTTATGAAAAAGATCTGTTTGCATCAGGGATGTAATACACTGGATTTTCTGGTACCAGTCTTTATCCTTACACTGGATCGCCTTGGACAGCTGATAGTCCTTCATCCAGGAAAGTTTCTGTCTTTGTCTACCAGACCTCCTTAGTACAGGTGGCCACTCAGCGGACTCTTCACTATGTCCATCATCATCATCACCATTATCATCATCATCATCTTGTTCCTCATCTTGAGGTTCTTCCTCCGAACCATCCTCATTACTAGAATGAGACAGGGCCCTAGGCTCGGATTCTTCATTATCAATTGGTGCCTCAGTTTGATTCTCCCCCTGCTGTTCTGGTATAGTGAGATCTTCACTGTCATCTTCAACAATGGGGTGCTCCAAAGTCAGCTCAACTGTGTCATCATCAGTAAAATTCTCCTGATCTTCAGTTGAATTTGTTGCTGTACTTTGTCTTGGTCTAACATCAGGCTTAAGTTTTCTAGGTCTTGGTACTAGTTTTGGTATCAGTTCCTTATCCAGGTATTCAGTGTTGATGTAACTTATCGGTAAAAGTAGATTTCTATGTAGATTTCTCTTCCGTCCACCGCCCTTTTCTTTCTGAACTGTGAAGACTGGGATATCTTTGTTAGGCTGGTCTATAACAAGGTACGGATCCTCTTCCCATCGGTCTGCTAGTTTGTGTTTCCCACTGCTGTCATATGCATTGATCTTAACAAGAACTCTGTCACCTTTCTGTATAATAGCTCCGCGTACTTTGTAATCATATTCTTTCTTCTGGTTTTCCCGAGCTCTAGCAGCCAATTGCTCTGCTGTCTTATGAGCAAACTGAAGTCTTTCTCTGATGCTAGCTATGTAATCTGATTCTTTTTCGTCCTTCCTCAATCCAAAGGTAACATCAACTGGTAGTCGAGGATTCCTACCAAACATCAAGATGTATGGGGAACAGCCTGTAGATTCAGGGCGAGTAATGTTGTAGCAATAGACAAGCGGTCCTACATATGCCTTCCAGTTCTTTTTCTGTTCGGATTCGAGAGTTCCTAGCATGTTAAGGAGTGTTCCGTTGAACCTCTCGCACATTTCATTTTCTTGTGGATGATAGCTTGTGGTGCGTGATTTCTTAATCCCAGTCATCCTGCATAATTCTTTAATGATTTTCGATTCAAAATTGGCTCCTTGATCCGAATGTAGTCGATCAGGTAACCCATAATGTATAATGAATTGACTATAAAGTGCTTCTGCAGTTGTTCGAGCAGTTTGGTTTCTGGTGGGTATTGCTTGTGCAAATCTAGTGAAGTGATCCGTTATTATTAATATATGTTGTTGTCTTCCTTTAGTTGGTTCCAATGTCAAGTAATCTATGCACACAAGCTCTAATGGTGAAGTCGTTCGGATGTTAACAAGTGGAGCTCTCTGATTTGGAAGAGTATTTCTTCGCACGCACCTTCCACAATGTGAAATCCATTCTTCTACATCTTTTCCCATTCCATGCCAGTGAAATCTGTCTCTAAGCAATGACAAGGTTCTGTCTTTCCCTTGATGTTCAATGTCATTGTGAAAAGCTTGTAGAATATTTGGAATCAAAGAACATGGTAAAACTATCTGTCTTTTCACTTCGTCCTCAACTTTTATAACTCGGTATAAGATTCCGTCTAGAACTTGCAAATGATGAAATTGTCTATTCAATAGCATGTCTCCTTTCTCAGGCTTCTCCTGTTTCAGAACCATATCCATCCAGAAACATATAGTTCTATCTTGAAGTTGTGCTTTCCTCCAGTCTATCAA
The DNA here is from genome assembly GCF_033153115.1 of Saccostrea echinata. NCBI lineage: Eukaryota > Metazoa > Mollusca > Bivalvia > Ostreida > Ostreidae > Saccostrea > Saccostrea echinata. Next base: position 8,165,517 of record NW_026889800.1, read on the forward strand.
GTCTGTTGTTATTGAACTGCCAAGATTGGTTTCATCTACATCTTGAATGATATCGGGTGAAATAGCTAAGGATTCAGCATATGGTACTGCAATGGTGCTGCAAATGACACGAACTGATTCGGCATTGATGTCTGGCAGGCGACTCAAACCATCGGCATCTGCATTTGCTTTTCCAGGACGATACTTAATATCAAAATCAAAACTGGCAAGATCAGCTAACCACCGATGGCCTGTAGCATCTAATTTCGCAGTAGTGAGAACGTAAGTGAGTGGGTTATTGTCAGTCCAGACAGTGAATTTCTGTCCTAGTAGATAATCTCGAAATTGTCGGTCACTGCCCACTTTAAAGCGAGAAACTCCAGTTTATGTGGTGCATAATTCTTCTCAGCTTTTGTCAATCCTCTACTAGCGTAGCTGATTACTCTCTTTTCTCCATGTTGATGTTGATATAAGACTGCTCCTAGACCAAATTCTGAAGCATCTGTATGCAATTCATATGGAATTCCAGAAATTGGATATCTCAGTATAGGTGCAGTAGTTAATCTCTCCTTGAGACTCTCAAAGGCTTTTTGCTGTTCATCTCCCCAAATCCATGTTCTCTTTTCCTTTGGTTTCCCTTTACGCCCTGTTGGAATTTTCATCAAGTCAGTGAGGGGTCGACTGATTTGACTAAAATTCCGTATAAATCTTCGGTAGTATCCGACAAAGCCAATAAAACGTCTCACTTCCTCTGGTGGAGATGGTGTTGGCCAGGAAGTTACTTTATTTGTCTTTTGCGGATCAATCTCCTTACCCTTATGGGATACAATGTGGCCCACAAATTTTATACGTCTCTTGAAGAATGAACATTTTTTCGGGGATAACTTCAAATTTGCTAATCTTATCCTCTTTTATATAAGTTGAAGATTGGTCAGGTGTTCTTCAAATGTTCTACCAAACACAATAACATCGTCTATAAAGACACAGCAAATATTCAGATGGTAGTCTCCTAAAACATCTTCCATCATTCTTTGATAGGTTGCTGGACTGTTGATAAGTCCAAAGGCATACGATTGTCTTCATAGAAGCCAAGTGGTCCGACAGTAAAGGCAGTTTGCTCCTTATGTTGTTCCAATATTTCAATTTGGTGATAACCAGCTTTCATGTCGACCACAGAGAAATGTGCAGATCCAGCAAGACAGTCTAATAAGTCCTCTATCCTGGGGAGAGCATAACTATCCTTCTTTGACACATTGTTCAGTTGTCGGTAGTCAACACAAAGGCGTAAGCTTGAATCCTTCTTTCTAACTAAAACAACACTGGAAGCAAAGGGACTGTGTGAAGGTCTTATAATACCCATGTCCAATAACTGACGAAGATGTGCTCTTACTGCCTCATATGCCGATGGTGGAATGTGCCTGTATCTTTGTTTAAATGGTTTGTCATCAGTTAAATCGATCCCATGCTTCACAACATCTGTGTGTCCGACATCATTGTCACTTTGTGAGAATATGTCCATGCATGACCTGATGAGTTGAAGCCCTTGGTTAAATTGGTCATCACTAAGATCACTTCTGTTAAACTCCATTTTATCCATCATTGTCTCTGACTTTGTCACTGATTTTGATAATACTGGAGACTGAAGTACAATTGATTGAATTTCACAGATGATTGCCCTGGGTGGAATGTTGATTGTCCTTGTTGTAATGTTGGAAATACTTACATCAATAGATCCATTCCTCTTATGTTGATAATAAATCACACCAGGTTCAACATCTAAATCTCTGTAGTCCTTCGCTAAAGGTGACGATTGTATAATCACAGGTGTTTCATGGTAAGGTAATTCCTTGTAATAAATAATTAATAAAGGAATTGAAATATTAAATGTTATTCAAAAATTTAAGTACTGTTCTGGTCTGAAAATTAATTTGAATAAAACTGAAGCAATTTGGATAGGAAAGAACAAAAACGTCAAACCAGGAATCTTGCCAGTGAAATGGTCTGATGGTCAATTTTTTACTCTTGGTATTTGGTTTAGTTCAAGCGGTGAACAAAAGACCCTTGCTAAGAACTTAAATACAAAACTAGATGAACTAAAAGCAACTTTGAATTTATGGAAAATGAGGAATTTAACACTTATTGGCAAAATTCTAATTGTAAAAACTTTAGTAATATCAAAAATAGTATACCAAGCACAAGTACTTCCAATTCCCCTACAAATGATAAAGGAGGTGTCTAAAGAACTGAACAAGTTTATATGGAATAATGAAAAGCCAAAAGTTAAAAGTTCAGTATCCTGTCAAAAAATCAATAAGGGTGGATTGAAAGTTCCTAATCTTGAAGCACAAATGAAATCATTAAAACTTGGTTGGATTAGAAGGATATTTATTAATACAAGAGCAAGATGGAGAAGTACAATTCAATCTTACCTGAATGATATAGAATTGAATGATTTTATAATTACCAGAGGTTGTCTAAATAGGCTACATGCATGTACATCATTACCACAATTTTACAGAGACATTTTTGAAACATGGACACAACTTAGATGCAATGTTATTAATATTGAACCAATAATATTTAAAGAAGCTCTTTGGTTCAATGATAACATTAAAATAAATAATGAGACTGTGTTTTGGAAAAAATGGTATAAAAAAGGTATCTTATTTATTGGAGATATTTTAGGTGATAATTATGATTTTTTAAGCCATGAAGAATTAAGTAATTTGTATGACTTGAATATACCTTTTTTGATTACTTTTGTTTAAGAAATGCAATTCCATATCATTGGCGAAAATATATAAGACAAAACAAAAAAGGTTCTTTTAATAGAGATTCTTTGACCTTATGTTTTAATAATAAAAGAAGTCCTTTGTCAAAAATATCTTGTAAAGACTTTTACTGGATTACAGTGGAAAGTTTAAATGAAGTACCAACATGTGTACAAAAATGGGAGGAAATATTTAAAGCAAATTTTTCGCAAACAGACTTGGAAAAAATTTTCATGCTACCTTTTGTATGTTCTAATGAAACATCACTACAGTCTTTTCAGTATAAGCTAACTCATAGATTTTTATCTCATAATAAACTACTGTTTCAAATGAAAATTAAAACTTCCCCCCAATGTTTTTTATGTAAAATGGAAGATACTATAGAACACAAGTTTTATTACTGTACTTATGTTGCTACATTTTGGAACCACTTTCTAACTTGGTGGAATGATTTACACATTTTCCACATAGACAAGCTATCTTGTCAAAATGTAATATTAGGTCTGTATGAGAGAAAATGTGATAGTTTGAATTACTGTATTTTGCTTTCTAAGTTTTATATACATTCAGTGTCTATAGTTAATTTGAATGTCCTTAAAAAAGAACCAAGTTTTCATGCCTTTTTATACCTCCTGAAAAAGAAATTACTACTTAAAAAGGCAGCATATTGCTCAAATAGTAATTTAGATATTTTTAATGAAACTTGGCAACCAATATTAGATGCATTATAGTTATTACATCAGAACTAATGGTATTATCTCACTATGTATTTAAATCAAATGTCATAATCAAAAAGTAATATCCCCTGTAACATATTTCTTTGTAAAAGTAGTGAAAATATGTTTTGTATCTAGAGAGTATGCACTGTGAGCTTTCATGATTTGCAAAACATTGTCTTGCAGGATGCAGACTGACGCTACTGTATATAGTTAAATTTGTTGCATGTTTATTATTTTATTACATTGTATATGAAAAAAAAGAGCCAATAAAAAAAAAAAATTCCTTGTCCACATATCCCCTAATTGTAACAAATGAATTTGGGGTTAAAGTAATAGTTCTATCTTGTGCGCTACGAATTACACCTAGTCTATCATTGTTTTTCCTCAGTAATTTCTCTCGCAGTGAAACGCATCTGAATCCCCATGGAGTTGTAAAATCACATTGCTGTAAAAATCTATCTCCAACACTTACCTTTAATCTCTCTGCTATACCTATTAGAAAATTAGTTCCCAAGAGAACTGAAACTTGTCTATTATACCTACTATCAGGTGTCACCAGAAGGATACATGGATGCTCTTCCTTCTGCCCTGGTATCTGGATACTAGTCTCTATGTACCCTAAATAAGGTAATTTCTTACCATCTGCGCACTCAATGTCCAGGAGGGTATCAATCCTCAAAAGTGGAGTCTGAAAATTTTCTTTAAAATATGACTCACTCACCGTTGAGACTGTTGACCCAGTATCTAAAAGCGCTGGAGATCTTTTGCCGTCAATAAAAATACTAACCTCGGAAGGTTCTCCAAAAAGACCTGGGGGTATTTTGACTTAACTTACTTTGGGAACATTAATGTCCTGCAAGCCTATGGTCTTTCCCTTTGCACAGGCTTCTTGGTGTTTAAATCTTTACCTTTTCTGCTGTGGTCCATTCTTACTCTGCGTCCAATCTGTAGATGTCCGAGTTGTCCACATTTAAAACATCTAGGTCCATCCTGTGAAGTATTCGGATTGCTTCTGTAATTCACAGTTTTCCTTTGTCCTCTAAATTGATGTCTATACTGAGCCTGTTGCCATGTTGATGATGGATTGGCTGTCGTTGCCATGACGATTGGTATGATCGTTGCCAAGGTGAGAATTGTTGTCGGTGTTGTGGTTGTTGCCATGGTGAAACATGTTTCCTCTCTACTGAATCAAGCCTAGTTGGTATCTGTTGAATCATTCCTTTTATTTCCTGCAAATCCTCTGATGGAGCGCTTATAGACTTAGAAATATTTGGCTTTGTGTCCTTCTTTACACTGTCCTGATTATTCTGGTCACATTCAATTTGTCGCAGTGCCACATGAAGTCCATCAAAGTCTTTAATAGTGTCATATTTGTGTCCAGAAATGTTTTTCAGTGATGATTTCAACTCGGTCCACAACATGGCATGTAGCATTGGATCAACTTCTCTGCGTAGAATAATTCCTCGGTCAACTGCTTTACCAATAATGCCCTCCAATCTGCGGCTCCAAGCCGTAACACTTTCATCTGGTTTTTGTCTCGATCCATAGAATTCAGCCATCAATTCTTCCTTTTTGTCTACACTACCATATATACTGTCTAGTTTTTGAATAATATCATGCACAGTAGCGTTAAGATCTAGACGCATGGCCATAAGTCCAGCTTCTCCACGTAAAGATCTTCTCACTGCATTGAGAACCGCATCACTGTCATAATTTGTCGCAAAAGACACTGAACTTCATGCTGCCACAATTCATAAGTTGTATCACCTGATTTAGGTTCTGTTCCTGAAAACCAAGTTACTTTAGGTGGATGATTCATTGTCATTTTTGTTACTTGTGTAGAAATTTTACTTGTTGAAGAACTTGAAGCTGAAGCTCCTAAATTCTCATCTGACTCTCCTTGTGACTTTAAACAGTCTTTCATCCACTTCTTCAAATCTGCTGGCAACTTTTCTTTCGGAACAACTCCCAACTTTGCAAACTTCTCCATGGTCGAATACATTTCCTCTGTTGTAGGTGCAGGAGTCTTCAGTTTGGCTCCAATTCCTAGTCTGTTTTTGGAGGATTGAATAGTGGACCAGTAGGTTCCTTAATTTGATCAGTTTCACCATCCTTGCCAGCCATGATGGGTACAAGTAACCAAAAGTACAACAAAAGGATGAGAGATACAAAATACAATACCAAATGCATGCAAAGTTAATAAATCTTCCAAAATTTTCAAAATAATTGAACAATGATTTTACATGTTGTCAATGAACAATAAATAATGTACAGTTTAATTGAAGTCAAAAGATGGTCTTAAAATAATTTTTTTTTTCAACTTACTTTTGAAATGGCTACTTCTTCAGGCTTCAGGATTCGTCAACTAAATAAATACTCACTGGAAAACTCGCGAGAGGATTTAAAATTAATTAATCTTAAAATTAATTTGGAAATAAATGTAGGTTTTTTGTAACTAACTACTTGTACACTAATTGACAAGGTCAAAAGTCGAGTGGAAATTGACTTTAAATGACTAACTGATACACTACTGTCCACTGACAGATGAAATATATGGAGATAACGAACAGTATTCAAGCTCAAAAGTCCATTATACAATACAAAATAGGAGCAGAGCAAACACGGACCTCCAAACATCAAAGGTTGGATCAGGTGCCATGGAGGAGTGAGCATCCCCTGCCGACCGGTCACACCCGCCGTGTGCTCCTTGTCATGATCGGGAATAAAGTAAAAATCCGTCGACAATTCAGTGTGTAAAAATGGCTTAACAATTAGTATGAAAAACGTCAGTCAGCATTTGACTCAATGATAAATTGTATTTGCTGACAAGGTCATTGTATCGACCATAGAACTTACGAAATGATGACTTTAAACGAGACAGCTGATATTCTTGTTTCATCAACTTATTTGTCAATAATTTACCTCGTTTTAGAAATTGTACATACGTAGAGCATGCTCTTGCGTATCGAATCAACTGAGAGATATATACCCCGTATGCAGGTGATGAAGGTATATTGCTGCATAAGTAAGGGAAGTTGACGATTGAAAAGTTAAAGTCATCACGTTTATCATAAAGCTTGGTTGTTAGATTACCATTAACGTCTTTTTCAAGTAAAATATCTAAATATGAAACAGATGTGTCAGACTCTGTGGTATCTTTTATCTCAAGTTCACCAGGATATATCGTATCGACATAAGAATGAAAATAGCCATTGTTAATTGACAATACGTCTTCGATATATCTAAATGTCGAGTTGAACGCCACAGCAAGTGTTTTCTTCTTTTCACGTACAAGATTTTGGACAAATTCTGCTTCATATGAATACAAAAAAAGGTCTGCTAATAACGGGGCGCAATTGGTACCCATAGGAATTCCAATAGATTGTTGGAAGACCTGGTCTCCAAAAACCACATAGATATTGTCAATCAGAAACTCAAGCATCTTTTTAATGTCAACTTCAGAGAACTTGTGTGACTAAATCTTACTGGACACCTGCAGCACTACTATACAAGCTCTATGCAAGCAGTCAACAAGCAAGAAAACTTCCTCTAATCAGTACTAACTATCTACAACAACAAATTTCCTGACAACTAAATACTTCGACAACAAAAGTTCTAAATTATACTACAGAGATGTTAGCTTTTACAGGTAACTGTTAGATGAATGTGCAAGGACAAGGTAGCATGCAAAGGAAATAAGGATAGTATCTACACTGCATGCATGATGCACTACACTCTCGTACACCTGAACACACACCAAAAGTTTTTAATGATATTGTTTATGACTCCTAGCTTTTGATTGTTTTAAATTAAAACAGGATATTTATAACCCAGCTGTAAATTGTTCAAATATAAATACTGAACTGTCAAATGAAACAAAGAATACTGTATAATGATATCAAAATAAATACAAACGAATTGGCTTGAAAAAAAAAACAACACGTGTTTGTAAAGAAAAAATAAAATAAACAAACACACGTGCTTCCGGTTAACCTATTGACCTTGACAGATCCTGAGGGTGGGACACCTCACAAGATCAACATCAAAAAAAAAATTAACAAAATAAATATGAATGATAGTAAAAATAGTAGTAATCGTAGGCCTTCATAATTTCGTAAAAAAAAAAAAAATAAAATAAACAATCAAAACCACCTACAATAGACTGATGTTGCAAACTAAATAAAAAGATGGAAATATTCAGGCACTGAGAAATAATACAGCAGTTTTTGCTCTCAGTTTACAGCAAACGAGAAACTGACAAAGTTTCAAACAAACGCAAAGTTTCTTCTTCAAATAAAATATTTGTAGAAACAGTAATTATATTATCACTTCTGTCTGCGCTAGCACAACGTAGTTCAAATGTAAATAACAGAGTTACGTCGGTAAAAGAGTCACGGAATTCCAGCAAGCATCATCGAAGTTTTGTTCCATGTGGTTCACCAACCGGATGTAAACAAACACATTCGGAATGCCTCGGCCCTTCACATGAAAAATGTTTGATTCAATTCAGTTTATTGACATCACCATGTTGGCATACAGTCAAAATAAGAAAACAAATGACAGATAGCAGAAAATAAAGAGAAGAATGTTATAACATAATTGCATGCAGTTCAATTTTACAAAGTTCCTTATAGACCTTGGCATTGTTTCCTCTGCATAAAGCATTTATCTAAGTAGATACATAAACGTTTTGTAGTATTATATTCACATGGGTTAACAATTTCTTTAATGGGATCAGTACCACAGTATAATTTATCATAAAAAATATCACAATATTGAAATCGAAGATTGTCATACACAGGACAGTAAAGTACAAAATGTTTTTCATTTTCAACCAATAATTTACAAGCATGGCATAAATGTTTTTCCTTAGGGATTATTGGTTTACAGTATCTACCTGTTTCAATGAATAGTGAATGTGCACTAATTCTTAATTTTGTTAGCTGTGATCTTTCATGCTTTTTTAAAGGAAACTTTAAGTAATCCTGCAATTCATAATCAGTGCAGTTTAAGATTTTACTATAAAAATAAAGTTTTCCTGAGTTAGAAGATAAGATTTTGCTCAATTGTTCAAAGGTCATGTCAACAAAAGTTTTATTTAACTTAAACCTCAAATCCTTATGGGAAATATTTAAAGAAGTCAAGTTTAGTTTTTGTTGAAGATTGAAAATCTTGCTTTGCCATGAAGTTTAACCCTTTTTCAGAGCTAACTCTTTGTCCTCTTTGAAAGTTGATACTAAAAGTGCATTATTATTAGGGATGTCAACGAGTACCCGGTTAACCGGGTACTCGATCGAAAGTCCGAGTATCGAATACTAAAAATGGTACTCGGTTACTCGGATATGTATTTTTTCTTATTTCAAAGTACTTATTTTTATCAAAAACTTATCAAAAACTAATTTAAATACATGTATGCATACGGTAATTATAGCGTGTAGTCTTCTACACTCTAAAACACCAATTATCGCCTGTGGCTGTGTATATACAGTAATCAGTGACCCAGCTGTTCTCACCTATTGTGGTCCTTAATTTTTGGATGGCTTCAGTGATTGTTTTCAGTGAATATCGATGGTCTATTATCTTCAAATCATTTTTAAATTATTTAGTTAATATACGGCAGCGAAATCGGACATGCATAGAAATGCCACAACTCACTTCAAAAGTGAAGAAATACTTAGAAATAACTAAATATTTTTAAAAAATGTTGAAAGTCAGCGTAGTAAGTTTAGTCAGTTAGTGTAATCAACATATAAAATTGTTTCCCCTAATACACTAAACTTACTATAATATTAGACTAAACTTACTATAATATTAGACTAGCGATCCCAACAACGTCCGTTGCTTCTCTTTCGCTAGTCTAATCATAGTCTAATGCATAACAGAGTGTCCTACTTTTGATGAAATATAGATTCTAAACAAGAGCTGTAAACCATTTGTAATTTTTGATCTAATAATTATGTCTTATGTGTTTATTTGATAAATAAATTAAATGCCAAAATCATTTACGTTGGAATCGGTGTTTATATTGTACATTTATACAGGTGATAAAAACAGCGTTGGGGTTTCACGGGGTTCAAGAAAATTAACACACTTGTATTTACACTTCTATCGAGTACCCGGGTACTCGATCGGAAAAACGTCCGAGTAACCGATTATCAAAAATTGACCGATTTGACATCCCTAATTATTATATGTGGTATTTGATTCCATATTCCTTAATCTGATATAATATTTAAACATATTTTCATAACAGAGATAGTAAAGTGGATAAGAACCTAGTTCAGCATTGACGGCTAAATTTGATGCTTTTCTATGTACACCTAGAATATCTTTGTTTGAATGACGTCACAATCGAAATTCCTCAGTTGAAATAGAGTCGGGCGTGGATCACAAAGTGGCGGGAATCATCTCAAAGTCCTCCAAATTAACGTGGGCGCCAAAATGTAACCCCTGTTTTCCCCAATAAACAAGGATTTCTTGGGTTCTTTTGGAGGATTTATTTATTTTTTTTTTTTTACATATTCAACATAAATAAACCCTGTAACAAAAAATATTAAAATCAATGCATGGCATAAACAAATATTAACAAGTCAATTTAAAATTATATCTCTGGTCGTAATATATTACACTGAACTTTCATTTCACATAATCTTTATAATTAATTACTTTATCCAGAAATAATAGAAAATTACTGATATTACCATATGGAAATATTACTCTTACAAAATATGAAAATAAATCATTACATACTTCCGATTTAGAAATTATGAATTATAAACCAAAAAAATCAACGAATATAAAGTTTCAGTAACCAGAACTGAAATAAATGTATAAACAGAGAAAATAACATGAAACTCAATTTCATGCAAATAATAAATACACATATACCCTTACCTCACATGAGATGTAAAGGTCAAAACGTAAAATACTTCAAGGCGATGAATAATTGCATGTTTCCCTGTATAATAAATATATTAGGATTTATAATTTATATTCTGTGTAAATAATTTTACTCCATTACTAAAATAAAGGTGTTATGAAAATTTAACGAGATTATTTAATCCTGCTCACTCTGTCGTTCTCTCATTTAAGACTATGAAAATAATAATCTGTATTACGATAAAAATGCAAATATTAAAGCTGTAATTTAAGCAATATAACATTAAACTATATTTAAAAGTTTTAACTGACTGCACTCTCACGCAATACACGTTCTCGTCAAGCATACGTATTGGAGTGGTTATTAAATGAAATATAGGCAAATTAATATATATGCTATATAATAAACAAGAATACTAATATAACAAACCTTAAATCCAAAGACCCAAACTCTAAGTTGACTAAATAAAGAAAATCTGAATGAACTTCAAAATCTGCCTCTGTGTTCGGAACCTTTTATTTTTCGGTATTTAGCAAATATAAAAGCCAAGGAGTTCGCATTGGCTCTGTCGAGATTTAGAGAGCTACAGCTTGACTGTGAAAGGTGACATGAATTCTAAAAGCTGACATGAACTCTCAAAAATGTAACATTTTCATCAATGTACAACTTGATTCGATCGAACTACCCAGTATTCCGCCATATTTCTTTAAGATACCTTGTCTCATTGTAATGACGTATACCCCAATGCGCTCGTTACACTTGTCAATGAGTGAATTTTTGGCTTGGCTATCGACTAGTACACAGCTCCAATAGTAAAGAATTTAGGATTACATGAATTGATAAAACGCGTTTCAAAACCATAACAAATATAAACAGTCATAATGACGTGTGTGTGTTTTGGAGGGGGGGGGGGATGAGTGGAAGCGTAACAAAAATTAAGCAAGTAAGGATTGATATGCTCTTTTGCGAGGGAATGCTCCGCTTTGCGGTGCCCTTGTTACAATTGCACCATAGTAAGAACACGTGTTCATACATGTAGTTTGTCGACTTCTTTCAAACTACATGTAATGGAAAAAGATTAAAAGTCCTATACGTGTAATTTTACGACCGATCCCTCTTCCATTGCGATAGAAGAATGAATGTCCGTTACTTCTGTTCAAAGCAGCCGACAGAAGGTAAGACACTTTTCGGCTAGGTGAAAATGTGCCTCTTTGTTTACACCCTTGTAATGAACATGTAATTATTTTCTACAGACTTCCAGATTTCCATGTATCAGTGTGATTGCGGGTCAATTGTCAGATATCCTTATAACTCTCGACTTCATGGTCCGATTTGCCTCTTCTTCAGTTGTGTTTGTATATACAAACTATATTTAAATGGGGCTCTGCAAGGAGGCTGAACAGTTGTCACGTAGGCATATTTCATGAAGTGCGCTAGCGCTTCATGAAAAATATGCCTACGTGCAAGTCTGTGTGATTTACACACCAATAATTCACACTAAACTTAAAAACAGTCCTTATATTTACATTTACATGTTCAAAATCACCAAAAGTTTGAATTATTCGCTGCCCTATATCGTTACACTTTTATTAACGTCTTTGTAGCTGCAATAATATAGCCCTCTCCGATTTTTTTTATTTTGATATTTTCAGAAGAGGGCTACAATTCCACTGCATCTCTGTAATGGTGCAAATATATTTTTAGACACGGGCGACTGGAGGCAAAATAAATTGTTTTTGCATTCAACTTACTTCCAAAAAGACGGAATTTTTATTCACTATCAACATCATACCCCTTTATACACGAAAACCAAGTAAAATAAATCTGCGTGTTTTCCAGTCGTTCTCCTCAGCAGCCATGACAGTTCTCGCGTGATGTAATGAGACTTGCGCTTGAAATTTAGAATCACTTGATAATGTAAATGTCGGTATTGATAAATGTTTGTGTTGTATGATATCACTAAACATCGATAAATAAAAGCATTCCATGTGATATTTTTTAGTCAGCCCACGGGCTGACTAGTTACGGTGGGATGAAACTGCAAGTGCGCTTGCGTAATTTGGAATTCTGGGAAAAAGATGTACACGACTTGTTCTGAAGAAATTCGTGCTATTTGTTCCAACCAAAGGGCGTGATTCTTCACAAACACCCTCTAAACAAAGAGCGACCTCGATCTATTTATAGACTGCGTTGTTTTTCGTCGTTCTCGACGAAAAATTATAGAAGAGATTGTTCTAAGTGGGGAATATGATACTATGAAAATATTTCAGTGCTTCTTATAGAAGATGAGAAGTTTATATGCAGAGCACATTTAACACTTGATATATATATACCCTCAATCGCCGTTGCAAGTTCACAGATTTGTGTTTATTCCTCTGAATGCCTGATGCAAGACTCCCTCGATCAATACCTTGCATAAGACATGTACGGGTCGGAATTCACACAATATTTCACTTGCACAAAGGTCCCAAAACAGTGAAAAAAGAATCTCTTTTCACTTTAATGATGAAAGTTATGAAAACGTCAGAAGATCACTTAAAATGTGTAAAGTCTTATAATTTACACGATGATAGACATGTAAGTGCCGCTTGTGCACGTGAACCGCGCCCACAGGTGAGAAACTGACCACAGTAGAACTGCGATAGTTGAGAGAAACTGCGCAGATTTATAGACAGGCCCCCTCCCAATTAGAGAGAGAGTGAACGAGATGGAATCCAGTCTCATTTTAGGGTTTATGTACTGTATGTATAAAATATTTTGAATTTCCAGTTTATTACTTTAGTTTGGAAGCAATTCTTTTCTTTCCTAATAACACTAAAATGAATGCTTGAATTTAGAAATTGAATTAAATATACATACAGTATGCACCCCTCCCCCTATCATGCATTGCCTCGAACCTGCACGATTAAAAACTTTTATCTAATAAAAATTAACACAATCTAACCCAAGGTCACCTTCATTTTAAGCATCATAATCTATATCATTTATAGAATTTAACAGTAAAATTGAAAATGTATACATTCTTCAACGTTCAATGATTGGGATCATAGTGGCTTTGTTCGTTTCTGAGACGAACTTTATCTGATGTCCGCGCCCAAGAGAAATTAATTGGAGGTCATCATAAAGATCACGATGTAACCTAACTAAAATTTATTCTATGCTTTATTATTTATTATGTACAGCATTATGTTACAAATAAGAAAACGACTGGGCGAATTTTAACTTAGACGACAATGACTTTTAATGATCACAACATGATGGATAAAACAAATCATAAACCATCACAAAACAAGATAGAAACTTTCTGTATTCCAGTGGCTGACTCTCAGCTTTTTTTAAAAAGCTAACCTTGTTTCATATACAGTGATATTTATGCTTATAATAAGGGAAATCCATACAGATCCGCTCCCCTAGATCCCGAATTCTCATTGGTTGTCCCAAAATAAAATCGATCAAGGTCAGTAAACATGGCGGATAAATTCAAGTTGTGATGTGGACATTCACGAAAAATAACCGATATACGGATTTTCTGTATATTTTTGGATCAATTAATGTCCTGCATACTTACATTTTATGAGTTCATGTAAGATATGTTAATAAAATACCCACTTACTGATAATTTGAGCCGAAATCTGTGTGGTAGTGAATCACTCCCGCACTTGCACCATTACGGAGATACTAAGGAGTTGTAGCCCTCTCCCCCCCCCCCCCCCAAAAAAAAAATCGGAGAGGGCTACATTATTGCAGCTAACGTCTTTGTAGCTCATTTTGACGTCACTTTAGCGCGAGTTTCTCCGTGCATATTTCTACACGTGAGTATACACGAAAATGGCATTCAAATTCTAGAGTTGGCTTAGTAGAAAAAAACATAGCAAATGTAAATATATATGCGACTTTTTCATGTTTTTAACACATTGTTTTTAGTCTCATTCCTTAAAATGCTTATTGAATATTCATTAGTCAGAGTATATATTATTAATGTTTGAAATTGATTCTAAATGTTTATGTTTATCATCAATTTTTGACACTCACTAGATATCTCCTAGGCACAATCACTTGTTTCTGTATTCTGTCTAATACCCCCGTAGTATAATAAACTTTTTACATGAGGTTTCTAATTCCAAATCCCATTACATGTAGTACAACCCTCCCAAATTTGAATGTAACCCCCCCCCCCACTTTTTTCAGAAATAATAAAAAATTAATGATGACAGTAAACATTATTTTGGTGTATTTTTACTCTTACATGATAAATGGGAATATTTCAAGTGAGAAAACAACGAATTTGAAGACAATGAATTGAAAATTGATGAAATTGAAATTCATTTGGAAAATAAAAAAAATCATCAAAAATAAAGGAACAACATCTGCATTCTGAGATTGTAGTAGATGGTTCTATAATTATAATAAAGAGGCATTGGTAAGCAAAATATCACCAGATGCGTTATTCTACCTTAAACTCTTTTGTGTTTCAGTAAATTTTTTTCGCTTTTATTTTTTGAATTTGTTAGTTTTGCTTGTTTAGTCTTTCCGTCGCCCTAATTATATACGAGCCATGTCAGATTCTCGCCTTATACTAAGAAAAAAGGTTATTATAATGAACACAATTGAATTAATGGAACACTTCATATAAAAAGATGTTATAATTTCTTTGGAACCTTCCAGTAAAGAATTATTACTCATTCAAATATGCACCAGTACATATAAAGGTAAATATGCATATTTTATTGTTTTGAAAAAATTTGATTTAGATTAACTTGTATGAATAATGATGTTTTAAAATAATGAAACGTTAAAATTTGCAAATAATAAACTTAAAAACAACATGGAGTCCCATTTTCTTTACCTATTCAAGTGATTGATATTATATTGAACAAATGAAATATTATTCTAATTACCACTTTAACCATTGCTACATTAAAATTGAAAGGAATGCATACCGAGAATATTTGACCTTGTTTGTTATTTAAAATATTAACAACTCAATAAAATGGCAATATAATTTTTTAACTTTGTAAAAAAAAAAATTACAATAGCGCTGTCATTTACACTCCATTAAAAATACTGATATCTAATTATTATGTATGCTTGAGAAAATTGCAATACAAAACTAAATACATTTCATATAAAATTCGAATCAGGAAAAGTGAAGTAAAACATATTTCTCCTATAATGAACGTAACGAAAACTTTTCATAAGTGTCCTCAAGCAGTTATTGCTTTTGTAACATGTGCAGCTAAAAAAACATGTTTGACACACAATCACAATTAGTTGTGAATTCTTTAGCTGTAATCGTCTTCTTCGCTGCACCAAGCATTAAAATGAAGGTACAATTTTCCATTTCTTAAAAGAAAAAGAAAAACGTATTGTACATTAAGAAAATCTTTGAGTTCATGACAAATGAATTTGCTAATAATGTATATTATCAAAATTTATTTCTGGAAGGTAAATTCAAGCAGAGGTTAGAAACCATCCATTGATTTTGAGCTTAAATGTTCATTAATTTTTACCTCTACGAAACAGAATCACAGTTTTGTATCATGAAAATCTTTTTTCTACATGCTTCCGACATGAAGTTTTTATGATTTGCCTTCACATTTTCTATGTTAAAAAAAAATCTGATTCCTACTCCTATGCACAAATTTCAAACATACTTCGTCTTCCAATAACCCTTAAAAAGTCAAAATGTCCAAATACTTTGGCCAAGAATATCTACAGTAAATCTACAAGAATATTGTTTTTTAAGCATCCTGAATATGAAAAATTTGGTTTGGATGTGATATGAATGAAAAAAAAAAATCACAACAGAAAACGGTAAATTTTAGAATAAGTAAATAATGTAGGGCTGAATCTGTTGAAATACGAATAGCATAGGTTTAACAATAGAAATTATCTTACCTTTGTAAAGTTAGTGATCTTGGTTCAAACTGAGAGGGGAAGGATTTGCAAAAAGATTTTTCCACCAAACGTAGAGAGTTTGAAATGTTAATCTCTAGTTCATTCTTATTTTCGGAGACAGAGATCTCTAACACATCGGATTTCAAACCTGATGATTTGAAAGAAAATGTTTAATATACATGTATAAGGTTCAGAAAGCAATATAAAAAAAATGAGACGCTATAATGTTCACAGTTCGAATAAACTTTCTCACATCATGAATTTTTTAACATCTATCAATGTGTGCAATGTGCAAAACTTATACATGTAATTCTATACAAAATATTTCTTGAAATAATAATTGGTATTTATTACTCTTTTTGATATTTATTATAAAAGGCTGAAATAATTTTTTATCAATCATTATTTGAATTTTGATACTTCGGATTTCATTTCATAATGTGTAACATTTACCTAGAAAATTTGCCTCTCTTTTCCGTCTTCGTTCCCAAATACATGTATATCCACCATCCTCATTATAACAAGTTGACCTTGCCGGACACAAATTCATTTTACATTCATTTCTGTCATTCTCGCATTGCATTCCGATATAACCACCATGACATCGGCATTCATAACTAGACTGATTCATAAAACAAGTCCCATTGTTTTGACATGGACCTGAAACACACTGATCAAAAACATCGCACGCTTTTCCCAAATAGCCCGGCATACACGAACAGAAGAATGCATCTTTTCCATTATGACAAGCTCCGTTGTTGTGGCAGGGCGAATTGAAGCAGTAATCATATTCTTCACAATTTTTCCCCTTCCACTCTAAAGGACAATCACAACTGTACGATGTATTTTGGTTATTGCAAATACCATTGTTAAGACATGGCAAAGTGTGGCAGTGGTCACGAGTTTCACAGTTCCTTCCTTCCCAACCTTGTGGACAAGTACAAATGTAGGTACCCAACTGATTTTGACAAACCCCACCATTTAGACAGGAATGATAGAAGCAATAGTCATACAGTTCACATCGGTCTCCATAATAGTTGTTGGAGCAAACACAGTAGAAAGAGGTGTTTCCATTTCTACAAGTTCCATTGTTTTCACAAACAGCTGTTTCACAGTAGTTTTTCTCTTCACATAATGTTCCTTTCCAACCAAGATTGCATTCACAGTAGTATCCAATATCGTTTTCGACACATTTTGCATCGTTTTCACATGGAGAACTTTTGCAGGGATGATATTCGCAGGTGTAGGCATTTTTAGTATTGATACAGATCTGGAGTGATCCACATGGACCGTCTTTGCAGAAATTTCGTTGAATGCAGTCAGTACCTGTCCAGTCCCGGGAACAATTACACATGGGTCCATATTCTGTATCAACACATTGTCCACCGTTAAGGCACTGAAATGTGGAACAATCCTGACATTCAAAGCCGTTCATATGGTTTACACAGGTAGTGTTCTTTGGGCAAGGATTCGTTACGCATTCATCTATATCAATGTCGCAGGTTTTTCCACTCCATCCTGTAGGACACATGCAATAGAAAGAACCATACATATTTATACAAGACGCCCCGTTTTTGCAAGGTGAACTTATCTGGCATTCGTTGACATCAATATCACAGTGTCGACCAGTAAACCGGTTGTCACATGTGCAAAAGAATGTATCTTCTACATTGAAACATGTTGCATTATTTTTACATGGTTGGAGAGAACATGAACTGATGTGATTTTCACAGTGACGTCCTGTCCAATTTGGTGTACACATACATCTATAATCACCATATGTGTTTACACAAGTCCCATGAGACCCGCACACAAAGTACTGACACTCGTTGACATCTTTGTCGCACAACTCTCCGTAGAAGAACGAAGAACACGAGCAAGTGTATCCATCTACACCATCGACACATGTACCATTGTTTCGACATGGGTTAGAAGCACATTCATTTATATCAATTTCACATCCCAAGCCAGAAAAACCTTGATCACAGCTACAAGTGAATCCACCTATATTATTTAAGCAAGAACCGTGTCCGTGGCAAGGGTTTTGTTTCTGACATTCATTTATATCCATCTGGCATGTTTTCCCTTCCCATCCTTTGGCACATCTACACGATCCTGTTGCGTGGAAATCTGATTGGTGCTGAATTAAAGATGAGTTTGATTTTGATGATGGTTTATGTAAAGTTGCTTCACATTTTCCACCATTGCTACAGTTTATAGATTTACATGGATCTATGATATTACAATCATGACCTATCCAGCCAGAATCACAGTCACAAGAAAATAAAGCATTTTTGCTGGCATGGCAATATCCGTGAAGACAAGTGTTGTTTTCGCAGGCATATGTTTCACAATTTTTACCCGTCCACTGTGGATCACATTTACAAGTATACGTATCAACCAAATTTTGACAAGTTCCCATTGAACCACAAGGTAAATTATAGCAGTAATCTTTAGTTGTGCAATTTTCTCCCATCCAACCTGATAAGCAGGAACACGATATTTGCGATCCGACTTGAAAGCAATGGGCATGGTCTCCACATGGCTGAGTGGTAACACACAGATTTTCTATCTCGCAGTGAAGTCCTGTCCACTCACTGGGACATAAACACGTAGAACTGTTGAAATAGTTATGGCATGTTCCGTTGTTTAAGCATTGTTCAGTCAGACAGTGGTTAACATTTTCACACAAAGAACCGTAAAAACCAACTTTACATGTGCACGTAAAATTAAGCGCATTATTATTGCAAAAAGCTCCATGCTGACAAAGAGAATTGGTGCAGTGATCAATATCAGTACATAAAGTGCCTGTCCATCCAGAGAAACAAGAGCAGATGTATCCAGTGTTTGTATCTACACATTTCCCATGATCTCCACAGGGATGACTCAAGCAGTGATCGATTCGATCACAATTTTCTCCAGCTAACCCATATGGACATACACAAGTATAACCCTTCACATCTTCTTTACAGACATGCGGGGCAACACAAGACGATGCTTTGCAAAACTGAATCGATTCACACATTTCCCCAGAAAATCCACTATCACATACGCAAACAAAATCATTATTCCCGGTAAAACATTTCCCATGATTAGAACAAGTTACATTATGACAGTAGTTGTATGACTGACATTCCAAACCCGACCACCCAGCATCACATTTGCAAGTAAAATCCTGATAATTTGATTCTACTACCCTGTGACAAACACCATGGTCGTTACACGTTTTTTTAAAGCACACGTCTTTTGTTTCACAATTTGGTCCAAGAAATCCAGGGTTGCATTGGCAAGAGTAATTATGAGGGTTATTCACACAACGGCCATTAAAAGAGCAATTTTGATGAGAACAGTAATCAACTAATTCACAACTTATCCCAGTAAAACCATCAAAGCAAGTGCAAGTGAACTTTGTTCCATTATTGCTGCAAATACCCTGCATGCATGGATTGAACTTGCAATAATTAATTGATTCACAGTTTTTTCCGTAGTATCCGTCTTGACATTGACATGTATAATTATCGTGGTTGTTTTGGCAAATGCCTTTGTGGGAACATGTCTGGTTGTAACAATGGTCAATTTCATCACAACTCTTTCCCTTGAACCCATCGTTGCAAGTGCAAATAAACCCTGTCCCACTTTTACTGCATACACCATAAAGGCAGGGGTTAAAATGACAATAATCGATAAATTCACAGTTTTTTCCCTCATAGCCTTTTTGACATTTGCAAACATAATCTGAACTATTCCTTTCGCATACACCATGACTACTGCATGATTGTTGGTAGCAATAGTCTATTTTCTCACAATTTCTTCCCATGAATCCATTGTTGCATTGACAGTAGAAGCCGTTATATGTCGTATTACAGGAACCGTGACCATTGCATGTTTGTCCATTACATGGATTTGGAACATCACAATTCTTCCCGATAAAGTTATCTGTGCAGGAACATATATAGTCTGATCCAGTGTTGGTACAATTGCCAGCATTTGCACAAGGCTTGTACGAGCAAAAGTCTACAACTTCGCATTTATGGCCGGTATATCCATTTGCACAATGACATTTGAAGCCGTGAACAGTGGATGAGCATGTTGCCCCATATTTACACGGATTACTGGCACAGAAGTCGTGAAGAGAGCAATCGGTTCCACTAAATCCTCTATTACAGGTGCAAACGGCGTGTCCATCCTCTATTCGACAAGATCCGTGTTGATGACACGTGCGTGCCCCACAGTGTGAAGACGTTAACGTTTCACAATCTTTTCCTGTCATTCCGCTTTTACATATACACTCATAACTTCCAATTTTGTTTCGACAAGTACCACCATTGCAATTTTTTGATAAACATTCGTCTTCATCCAGTTGACATTTTATTCCGTAAACGGAAGGTGGACACGCACACAGAAAACTACCGGCTGTATTAGAGCAATTCCCATGGCTACAAAATGCAGGTATGTTGCATTCGTTTACATCCTGGTCACAATTAACGCCATTCCAGCCTAAAAATTAATAAACTTTAATATTCCCAAATTCTCATCCTGATTAGACATTAAAGCTGAACACTACTCGTACAAGCTAATTCGGAGAATTTGTGTCTCCCGCTAAAGGAAAAATACCAGCATGTGCAGATTTAGAGAGGGATTGGGGGTTGGACCCCCCTGGATTTGCTGAGTTATTAAAATTAATGTATATACTGAAGGAAATAGAAAATGGCAATATGGATATATAGATATTTGATTGCTTATTCTTTAAAATGTGTACAGAAGATTCTTTTTATATATTATATATGTATATAAATATAAATATATGTTTATTTAAAATTATCACAATTTAATAATGACTTATGAGAAGGTTTGTACACGTCATAACTTCTTCATTTCATATGTTGAATACTATCATTTAGTAATCAAAAAAAAAATTCAAAAAAAAAAAATACGGGATCGTCTGGGAATTGAACCCGGGACCTCTCGCATCCAAATCGAGAATCATACCCTTATTAGACCAACGAGGCGCTGGACTTCGATGCATATCAAATGCAAATATATGTACACATATATTCAAGTTCGATATTGTCAAAATTTTACACAACACATGGTGTCTAATTTAGCCTTAACAAAACAGTTCTAATAGAAGTAATTAGAGTATAAAGTCCGTCGACAACCTGTATTATATGTAATAACTCTCCACATGTGCTAAAAATAAATTAAAAATTGTGCCACGCGACTTTTAATACAAATGGGGAGTTACTCTAAAACTTTGAGCGTTATCAATGCTAACAAATTTCTTTTGAGAAAAAAAAAATGACCCAAAAAAAAACGTGGCGAGACACTTTGAGAGGGGCGGACGGGGTCATAGAGAGTAATGGTATAAAATCTCACTGCAAAAGCTCTGCAGCTTCTTGAGATATCGACCGGAAACAAAGGTTTGACACAAAGACAGAATGTGTGAATTTACAACTTTGACCTTTGACCTTTTTAACCTCAATATCAATATGGTCTTCCCTAGGCCACAGGGAGTTGTCATGTAATATTTCATTACAAAAGCTCAAAGATTTCCCGAGATATCGCACGGACAGAATTTATTAATTTATGACCTTGACCTTTGACCTTTTGACCTCAAAATCAATAGGAGTCTTTCTCAGGCCACAGTAAGTTGCTATATAATATTTCATAGCAAAAGCTTAAAGGCTTCTCGAGATATCGCGCGAAAAACAAAGTGTTACAGACAGACAGAAATACAGACGAACGAACAGAAAGACGGAGGGACGGACAGACAGACTGAAATTAATATTCTCCACTTTCAGTGAAAGCGGGGAACAAAAAGGCATTGTCCGTCATAAAACTCCTTCATCGGCGCTATCCCCTACAACCCCTATATAAGCCGCAGACCTCTTTACAGTTCAAGGTATTTCACTGTAGAGGTCTGACGAGTATAGACTTAGAACTTACATTGCCATATTACTCGGTCGCGATAAAATTTTCAAATTTTACGCACCTTTTCCGAGCCAGGAGAAAAGTAACATGAAATATACAAGTCAATACATTATTTACAAATAGAAAATGCATATAAAAACAAGGAATAAACGTACAAAATCTAAGACAACGAGAGGAATACTACATGTCGGCCAAAGTGTGCAAACGGGTGTAACAAAATCGAAGGGTTTATCTACCTATGACGGTGACAATATGTACCTACCCTCACTGCACATATTGTCGTCCATCGGTACATATTGTCGCCGGCTGAAAAGTTACACATGTAAATATTGTCGCTGGCGACATTATGTGCCTCACCCTCACTGTACATATTGTCGCCCCACAGATATTGTTGTTTACAGATTTCGTTTTATTGTTTTTTTTTTTTTTTTTTTTTTTTTTTTTTTTTTTTTTTTTTTTGGTTTTGTGAATGTAATTGGTGTGTGATTCACACTAACGTGTCTCGTATGTTATTTCATGCAGCGTGTTTGTGATGGTACATTTTGTCGTCCTGTTCATATTGTCGCCGGCGACAATGTGTATCTACCCTCATGCGCATATTGTCGTCTATCAGAACATGTACATGTCGCATTACAATGCACGACAATGCTCCATATAAATATGACTAATCATTGCTTTGCTGTTTTTGAGATGATAATTTTTTTTAAAAAAATTCCCTTTATATATCCCTATGTAAAACTTTGATCGCCCATTGTGGCCCCACCCTAGGCCGGGTTTGATTTAAAGATTCTTGAATCTGCGCTACCTGAGGATGCTTCCATATAAACATCACTAATCATGGGCCTACATGTACTGCTGTTCCTCAGTGGTGGATCCAGAAATTTCAGAACGGGAGGGGCTTGGGTGTCATTTTTTTTTTTTTTTTGACAAGCAAAAAAAAAGTCATATATATAGAAATGGATGTTACTGTATATGTTAAGTAAATTATCTAATTATGATTTTTTTACCTATGGAGTAAATTGAATGTATATGCAAGATAAAAAAACAGAATTTACCAAAGCAAAAAAAGGACAAAAAAAGTGTGAAAATTAGCGACATCAATCAACCAGACTTGGAAGAGATTTATTTGGACCCGACACTCCAAACCACGCTTATAGTAGATATGTTTTTGCATAGATCAGATTAATTTGAATTATGCAAGTAGTTGTAGAGTGTTTCGGCAATTAAGTAGCCTCATCAGGGGTCACAGACACATAATTTGATGTTTATTTTGAGTAAGACCTGATTATCTCGTCGCCTATGATCTTGTGTTTGCTGTAAGCGATGATTGATTGAGAATTAAATAAAGTTTTGCATTCTGGATTTCTAAGAATGTTATTCCAATATTTCAGGATTCGTTTTTTCAGTCCTTTAATACAAGGGTTAAATTTAGTAACCAATACTGCAGGGTTACGTAATGGCTGTTTTTTAGTGTTTTTGAGGGTGAATTTTTATCGGCTTGTGTTGATCGTTTCTTTGATAGTAGGATCATTTTCTGAGGTAGAGTTACCCGCTTTGATAAGTGCGTCTTAAAGTTATTATGTGTTGCATTTAATATTATAGGGTCAGTAGTATTTCTCGCATGTCTAATGCATTCTCCTTTAATGAATCCTTTAAAAACAGCTGGGCTATGAGCGCGTATGTAGGTGTCACCACTTGCCGGTAGAGGGCTGCAAATTTAGATCTATACTTGGCACTCAGGGTCATTGAGCAGTGGGAGATTTTTTTCGTGCCAGCAGTCAAAATTGACTGAATGTTTTCACATAAGTATCATCTCTTCTGAGGCAGTAGTTCTTGAAAAAAAGATTTTGAAAGATTTTTTTCTAAATATTCTTTGAAAAACTTTGAACGCCTATTTTAGGCACACCCTTCCCTCGAGGGACATGATCTGAATACAACTGAATCTACACTTCATAATGAAGCATAAGTTTCAACTTTTCTGACACAGTTTTTCTTAAGAAGATTTTTTAAAGATGTCACTAAATTTTTACTAATTCTTAACTACTTCCCTTAAAAGAGGGCATGGACCTTCATTTGAACAAACTTGAATCCCTTTTATCCACGGATGCTTTGTGACAAGTTGGTTGTAATTGACCCAGTAGTTCTTGAGAAGAAGCTGAAATTGTGAAAAGGTTACAGACAGAGGAACGGAGGGACGGTCAGACAAAATGTGATCAGAAAAGCTTACTTGAACTTCCAGTTCAGGTGATCTAAAAATGTTAACCTCAACACCAATTACATGTATATCGGCACATGATTCTATATAAGAATAAAGCAAAGAATCATGATCATTACTACTGAACAAAAACTAATACTTCCAAGTATATACATGTATTAAACATCCGTCAAAACAATATATCGACTACAATATATGCCGACCTTGACTGTACATATTGTCGCCGACGACAATATGTGCTGGTGCTTGACTGTACATTTCGTCGTCCATTATGCGGGAGGAAAATAAGGCTTGTGTCAGTACATATTGTCGCCGGCGACAATATGTACCGATGGACGACAATATGTGCAGTGAGGGTAGGTACATATTGTCGCCGACGAAAATATGTACAAAACGACAACATGTACCGTCACATCTACCTGGTAGACAGACATCTCGGCCCATTGACACCTCGGCCCGTCACGTTTGACACCTCGGCCCTGACAGGTCGGCCCAAGATAACTGACACGTCGGCCCATATAAAAGACTCCTCGGCCCAAGCAAAATTTTGTGATAAAAATAATTAATCCAGTGTCTGAGTTGATATTATTATAGATATAATTATTCTTTCTGACGATTAAACGATTTTCGTCATAAAAATCAAATTGGCAAAAGGGGGGGGGGGTCTATGATAGATTGGTTCATTTCTATTTATAACTAAATAACTAAAATCATATAAGTCTTTAACTTGCATCTCTCTCTTGTGAGAGATGCGCAATGTATATGCTAAGTAATGCTAGATTTCAACATACTAGCAATTCTTTCTTACGATTTTATATATTTGTATGTTATCGTACCATTTTGCATTGTTTCTCTGACGATTTGAAACATTTGAGATAGGTCAATAATCCGTGAAAAGAAATGGATTACATTTAAACATTTTTTTTTCATTTTTTCTTGGGAGGTTAATGCAAGAATAAACAGATGCAGCCTTTATGATTTTTTTTATCTACATGTACAATATGGTTGAAACCATGCATTAATTTTAGATTAAAATTTTATGTTTCATTGACTGAAAAGCAACCATTGATAGAGGAAGCGTAGGGAAAAGCGGACTCGAGATAGTTTAGCAATGTAAATGAATTTACGAATGTACAAGGGGCATTTAAAAGTTCTGTTAACTGCTTGATAAAATGAATGTTAACTTTCGTGAGTGTTTTCTTAGGAATAAAAAAAAATAGAAAATATTCAATGGCTGTAAATGTACTGTCTCACAGATAAGCCTGCTCGTAATTAATTCTTCATTGTCACCAGTATGACACACACTTGAGACTCCAAAGCATGCGCCGCGGCATTTTGTTTGTTTATCAGTTAGCACCTTAATTATATATGTCTTCTCATTCCTTGATTAAAGTCAAAATGCTCATGGAAGGTTTTTTATAATCTAAAATAAAAACATTGATCGCATATTCGATAAATTTTTTCAATCAGTATTTTATTTAAGGACCCTCTCTACACTGCACCCTATTTTCAGGGTACTTTTGTGTAATTAGACTGACCCACCATTTAACATAAAAATAGAAGAAATTGTAATTTGAACTGTATCACATAATTTAAAATAAATCCAAGTATTCTAAACATTATATTAGACCGAGATATAGTATTTGAAAACTTCATTTACATGTATTTTATCCATTTTCCTAAGTAAAGGCAATTTTTCTTTATTATTACTTCAGTGTCTTTGAAGATTTTTCCTGAATAAAAAAGGCACGCTCCCTATATTAAAAATGAGTTCGTTAATTTCAAAATATCCTCCTTTGTGCTATAGAATTTTTTCAAAGTCCAAAAAACATTTTTCATCGGTGTATAGAGGGTCCTTAAGTCGCAATTTGGAAATATAAAATATTTCGTAATGAAATTTTGCTTGGGCCGAGGTGTCTTATATATGGGCCAATCTGTCTTAAATCTTGAGCCGACCTGTCTGAGCCGAGGTGTCATTGGGCCGAGATGTCAATGGGCCGAGGTTTCTGACATTCATATTCCTTTGTGACGGTGCCTATTTATGATTAGTGTTCCGCTTTTATTACAGAAAGTCATCCACTTACCCATTTTGCAATAGGTATTTCCATTAACGACACACTTCTTTGGATTACCAGGACAATGGACAGAGCAATCGGAACCATAGTAACCCTCAGAACAGTAGGCCTTGTAGGTTATCTGAATACTGAAATGAGAGTAATATGTAGCTAAACTGTACAATCTGACCCATAGTAACCCTCAGAACAGTAGGCCTTGTAGGTTATCTGAATACTGAAATGAGAGTAATATGTAGCTAAACTGTACAGTCTGATCCATAGTAACCCTCAGAACAGTAGGCTTTGTAGGTTATCTGGATACTGAAATGAGAGTAATATGTAGCTAAACTGTACAATCTGAACCATAGTAACCCTCAGAACAGTAGGCCTTGTAGGTTATCTGGATACTGAAATGAGAGTAATATGTAGCTAAACTGTACAATCTGAACCATAGTAACCCTCAGAACAGTAGGCTTTGTAGGTTATCTGGATACTGAAATAAGAGTAATATGTAGCTAAACTGTACAGTCTGATCCATAGTAACCCTCAGAACAGTAGGCTTTGTAGGTTATCTGGATACTGAAATAAGAGTAATATGTAGCTAAACTGTACAATCTGAACCATAGTAACCCTCAGAACAGTAGGCCTTGTAGGTTATCTGGATACTGAAATAAGAGTAATATGTAGCTAAACTGTACAATCTGAACCATAGTAACCCTCAGAACAGTAGGCTTTGTAGGTTGTCTGGATACTGAAATAAGAGTAATATGTAGATAAACTGTACAGTCTGAACCATAGTAACCCTCAGTACAGTAGGCCTTGTAGGTTATCTGGATACTGAAATAAGAGTAATATGTAGCTAAACTGTACAATCTGAACCATAGTAACCCTCAGAACAGTAGGCCTTATACGTTATCTGGATACTGAAATAAGAGTAATATGTAGATAAACTGTACAGTCTGAACCATAGCAACCGTCAGTACAGTGGGCCTTGTACGTTATCTGGATACTGAAGGATAAATGATTTCATTATGCTGATTGATATTCCCCTGAAACATTTAAATGTACAACATGACGTTAAATACACTGTACATTTACATTTATATTTTAAAGCATGAAATAATATCTTCCCTTGTTAATATCTCAAAATATTGAATAATACGTACTTAAATGAAAACATTTTTTGTCCAGGAAATAACTAGCACGATACCTTCCCTTGTTAATATTATTTCAAAATATTATTATTTTATTAATAATAAATATTATTACTTACCTGAAAACATTTTTATCCAGGAAAAAACTAGCTTGTAATTTTTTCTGACGCCAAAATTGGGACAACATGTTGTCACCGATATGAAGGTCATGATCCATGATTTCGGATTTGAACAAAAGGGGCAGGGCTGTAGACTGTAAGTCATGTACTTCTAAAGAGAGTCGATCATGATCTTTATCCTGCGTCAGAAAAAAAATTGAGGTATTAGGAATTACAGCTGAATCTTATTCGTTTCATTACAATGATGTTGTTTAGTTCTGCAATAACACTACAGTAATATTGGTAGAATATAGGTAAAAGTACAGAGTGATGCAAAAAAGTATTTTTTAAAATGATGCAATCACAATTTCTGCTATGAGTAAAATACATGTAGCTGGCCACCTGTCAATTGTGACAATATTTATAAAAGTGTCATAGGTTTACATCTGATACAATACTAAAACAAACGATGGGCAGAAAAGGGAAAGAGTTTAGTCCGGAAGAAAAAAGAATTGCTGTAAATATTTTTGATAGTGGAAATTCTTTAACAGAAAAGAGCCAATTGTTAGAAAGGCCTCTCACAGTACTGTTAGTACCTTCATTTGACGATATTTATTGCGTGATGAAATAAAGAATCGGCGTAGAAGTGGCAGACCAAAAAAAATTACACATCTTGATTATCGCAAATATGAACGATTCCGTTAAATATAACAGAAGACGCACATTGTCCGATATAATTGTGAAATTTAACCAAAATTATAACTACTCTAGACAAAATTGCTAACACACCACTTGTTATCCTTATTTGTGAATTGATCATTTGCCTGATCGGTACTAGTATATGAAATATGCCATCTTTTTCAAAACAGTTGGATTGACAAATGTCTTGTGTCATGACAAAATCATTAAAGGGCCTTGCCCGAAAACCAATTTCCCGACGTGCACTGTTTCAAAGTTTAAACAATAGAAAATCAAAGTTCCAAAGTTTTTACTATCATATAGTAAATCAAAGTTTCAAAGTTTTCACTATAGTGAATCAACGTTTCAAAGTTTTCACTATACAATATCAAAGTTTCAAAGTTCTCACAATAGTTGATCAACGTATTAAAGTATTTTAATTTTTTTTTTTTTTTTTTGGTTTGTTTTTGTTTTTTGTTTTGTTTTGTTTTGGTTTTTTTTTTTTTTTTTTTTTTTTTTTTTTTTTTTTTTTTTTTTTTTTTTTTTGCTTATTTTGCCGTTTTTTAGGGGATGGATGTGGGATTGGGTGGGTGCTGGGGGTTGTTGTACATGTTAATTAAAATTAACAAATTAGTTAATTCAAATGCAATATTTACATTTATTATATAGCTAATAAATAGTCTATGATGAAAAACTACTAAAAGTCTAGAGAATTTTAGCGTTCAATATCTTGGCGTTTTATTGAACGCTGAGTTTGTATTACGTAAATGAGTATACCCGAAACATTCCGGATTCGAGCGTTCAATATCGAATGCGCGTTGTAAACAAAAAATGTCGTCTAGTTCACAGGCCTTTGGATCGCTTAAATCCGACTTTAAAAAATGGAGTATATAAAAAAGATATTTTTTAACACCTTAATTTTTCAAACGATCTAAGGGTCTGTGGTCTGGTCATCCTCACAGAGGCAACTTTATGAGAGGCAGTGGCAGCTAGGTAAGATGTGATTATTTTCACAAAAATTAAAATTATTTATTAATAATTTAGTACGTATTAGTCTCAATAAAACCTCAATAAACAAATCATAACGTTTGTTAGGATCATTGGAATGTTGCAATATTGAACACTTACAGATAAGACGTTAATTTAAATACCAAAACTAAAAATTCTTATTAATTTGAGTTATTTAATCGAAAAAATTAATATATATCAATGGGAGATGTTTTAGCTATATAATAAAGGAGTTATTGAACTTATACTGGTGAATGTCGGCACAAATTGGCTATACAAATGCACTCGCAAGCTCGTGCATTTGTACAGCCAAGTCGTGCCAATATTCACCAATACAAATTCAATAACTCTATATTATTAAATTTAAAAAATAGATGTTTACTGAAGTTGATGGAGAAGGTGTTTTGGTTCTAATGACACAAATTTTATTGTATAGTATATCGTTTTTCTTTCTCCATAAAAAAAACTTACACTACATCTGCATTAAATTAAATACATATAAATAAATGTTGCTCATCTACTGGCACGAGAGACAACCTTACGTTAAAATTCATTTCCTTTACACTAAAGTTTGTAGGGGAGGGGTCAGGTTTATAAAAAGTTCCCTGAAGCTTTTATGAATTTTGACCATGATATATCATAAAATGTCAAGAATAGAAATCAAAAAAATAATTCCACGGGTTTTACTATAGTAAATCAAAGTTTCAAAGTTTCTACTATAGTAAATCAAAGTCTCAAAGTTTTTACTATAGCTAATCAAAGTTCCAAATTTTTACAATAGTAAATCAAAGTTCGAAGTTTTTACCTTGGTACTATAGTCACAAATGTAACTATAGTACACTATAATTAACTATAGTTTACTATGGTATTTTTTGTTAATATATACCGAAGGTGGTCCGTGAGGTTGCGAGGGAAGCAGTCTCCTACTTAAAAATCAAATAATATAACCTGATTGACGACTATATCGCTTAGTAGTCATCCAGTGCCTAGGTGTCCTTACCAAATCCATCAACTTCCGGTTGTCCCATTTTTGTGGAACAATTTTGAAATAATTGTGTGGTGCTTACGTAATGCAGTCGCTATCTATAGTAAACTTTTTTTAATGATTTTTTTAATTCGTTTGTAACAATTTTTCATTAGGGGAATGAATAATCTTTTAACTGTTTTAATTTTTTCCAAAGGATCCCCCTTCAGACACCACACTGGCTGCCTTAGCACGCTCTTCTTCGGGTCAAACGCTGCATCCAGTGTAATTTTTTTACTGAGTTTTCAATTAGTCGAACATTAAAAGAATACAACCACAAAGAAAACAGAGAAATTTATTCCACCAAAAAGTAAGAACACGATTTCATTTTTTTTTTCTATGAAATGGTTACGCTTCAGTAAACATTGCTGTTTTTTATCAGTTAAAACATTTAAAGGCCTCATTTTTTAAAATTAAAGTAACATAATTATTTATCAAAAACATCATAAATAAGTTTTGAAAAAAAATTAATTAATTTTAGTGGTGCCTTATCAATTTTGTCTGGTGTAGAACTGTCCAAAATGGACAAATACCCCTGCTGGATTTTTCAGAAAAAGTACCAAGTCACTCAAAGTATTTTATGGATCTAGAAATGTTCACAGTTTGTTAACATTGACAGTGAAAATTTAATTGTTCAATGTATTTAATGAATGATGAATTTAAGTCACAGCTTATTTATATTTTGTTTTATTAGATTGAAAAAAAAATTATTTGCAACTTTGTGAGACATATGACGCTAAGCAATCGAGAGAGTTAGAGACCAAATCTTAAATTCTTTCTGTCCAACTCCCAGGAGATATAGATACATGTAACACCTGCTTGATCAGCGATGCTCTAACAGAAATGACTAAGACACACAGTGCTCATTAATGAAATATATGGAGATAACGAACAGTATTCAAGCTCAAAAGTCCATTATACAATACAAAATAGGAGCAGAGCAAACACGGACCTCCAAACATCAGAGGTGGGATCAGGTGCCATGGAGGAGTGAGCATCCCCTGCCGACCGGTCACACCCGCCGTGTGCTCCTTGTCATGATCGGGAAATAACGGAAAAACCCGTCGACAATTCAGTGTGTAAAAAATGGCCTAACAATTAGTATGAAAAACGTCAGTCAGCATTTGACTCAATGATAAATTGTATGTGCTGACAATTAATCTTTTACTGGATGCTTGTCCACTTATTAATCCCAAGGGACAGATTGATATACACTATCTGATTTGCATTTTTATAGTACAATATAAATGCATATCTATACCATTACTATTAAAAACGACGATTACTTATACATGTATGTTATAAAGTTTTATATAACCAAAAAAAAGTAATCTTTATGCAACATTTTTATATAAAGTTACAGCATAACTCTTAGATTTGACATTTAAACTTGTTTTAATTCTTGGTGGCTTTTTGTTAAGTTTAATTTACAAGACCTGGATTTAAAGCTGCAATTCCCATTTTTTTTCTACAGATGTACCAACTGGCAGTTTCTTGATTCTATGTCTCAAATCTACATGAAAAAAATGACTAGGTCAATAAAAATGAAAAACTAGATGTGTCGTTACGCCACAAATGCCCCCGCAGGCAGCCAAAATTTCAAATGCCATATTTAGTTTTAAATTTGTTTGCACAAAAGATTTTTTTCTAAGTTCAAGGAGCATAAGTAAGGTAAACATAGGTAATTTGAGATTACAGAGCTCACCTCAACGAATATTGTCTTTAAGGAAGGCAATGTCCAACACTAAACTAATAATCTAGTAGTGTGCATCGCTAGATTCAACATTTATGCAATTTTGGTCTGATATGCATGCATTTACTCGGGAATGGACTTACCTAAAAACTTTAAACTAGTTACTCATCCAGAAAATGTAAGTCAAATTCAGCTGAAGCAAATTTGAGAATGTTTATCCCTTGATGCAATATCCATGCAAATTTGGTTCAGATAGGCCTTATAGTTTCTTGGTAATGGACCTGCTCAAAAAACTTTAACCTGGTTACTCATCCGGAAAATGTAGGTCAGATCCAGCATCCAAAGCAAGTCCAGTAGTGTGCATCTTTAGTTGTATCATCCATGCAAGTTTGGTCAATATAGGGCTTACAGTTACTTGGAAATGAGATCTGCTCCAAAAACTTTAACCTGCTCACTCATCCGGAAAATGTAGGTCAGATCCAGCATCCGAAGCAAGCCTGGTAGTGTGCATCCTTAGATGTATCATCCCTGCAAGTTTGGTCAACATTGGGCTTGGAAATGAGACCTTAATCTGGCATAAAAACATTAACCTGGTCATTCTTTAGCTGAAAATGCAGCATCTGAAACCTTGACTGGTGCAATGAAACACACTAGAAGTATCTTCCATGCACCTTTGATTAATGCAGGGCATGAAGTACTTGAAAAGAAATCTGCTCCAAAAGCTTTAACCTGGGACGCCTGCGCCGAGGGTATTACATACCCCCCCCCCCCAAAAAAAAAAAAACTATACAATGTAAATCTTATTAAGATGGCTCTATAAAAATCATCTGACCACGACCAAATTTGAACTTGACCTGTATTTTCTGGTAAAATATCTGCATATGCAATTTCAACCATATACATTCATCCCTACAAAAGTTAGAGAGCGGAAACTGAAAATTTCGTATTTTTTTCTAAGTCCAAGGGGAATAACTCTGTCAAAAATCATCTGACCACGGCTAGATTCAAACTTGATCTGTAAATTCTGGTAAAATACCTGTATATGCAATTTCAACCTTACAGATTGCTTTCTCTAATAAAATTCAGATGTCTTCCATTCAAAAGCATATCCAAGGTGCATCGATAATTTTGACTTCTTGGAGAAAACATTTGTGTGTTTAATGCATATGAAGCGGAACTAGATTGTCACCACTTACCCAACTGTCTACTTCAAGCAGAATAGGATTTGTTGTGTTTCCGATCACGGAACCATAGATGACATCATTTCTCTCCATGTTAAGAGTCGTTGTGATCTCATCAAGGCAATTCTTTGAGGAATCTCTGCAAAATTATAAGGCCAAGATTAAATGTCTCCCTCCTCCCACACCCTCTTTTCCCTCCTATCTCCAACCAATTTCCTTTTCCTTCTATCAGAAAGAAAGAAATATGTGGTGCAATCATTAATTTAGGTATTAGTTAATCTTACTGTAAACTTTTGTTGAAATATTTTGATGGTTTGTTGGAAAGAAGATACACAGAATTGCGCAAAAAGTACAAAATACGTGTTTTGTTAAAATTTTGTACTTAAATTGTAATCTTTAAGAATTTCACAGCTGGCTAATCCCTGTGAAATACAAACTTGAGGCACAGTTTGAGCAGTGGTTTACAAAGGTCCGGACAAGGACTTGTTCTGGCTTCCTGACAACAGCCTCCGCCATGAAGAAGGTTACTGGGACTTTTAACTTCATCTATATGAATGAAGAACGTGATCTTCCCATTGGTACACTACAGAGAAAAAAAAGGAGCACAATTTTTAACAAAAATCAAACGGAATATATGTCACGTTGAAATGAAGTCCCACTTTTCCCACAGAAATAACCCTAACGTCTTGAGAACAGATTTTTCATGCTTAATAAACTGTAATATTAATTAGCTCACCTGAAACGAAGGTTCAAGTGAGCTTTTCTGATCTAAGAGTGTCCTGTGTACATCTGTTTGTCATCTGTTGTGTGTTGTCTGTAACTTTTTTCACATTTTCGACTTCTTCTCAAGAACCACTAGGCCAATTTCAACCATACTTTCCCCAAAACTCCTTGGATAAAGGGAATTTATTTTTTGTTTACATACAGGGCCAGCCCTCTTTCAAGGGGATATGATTAAGAATTATATTAAATATGTAATTAAAATCTAATGGTATCTTTTGAAAATATTTTTCTCTAGAAAAGATTAAGCTTGTGTGAAAGCTTCATTCCATAGTGTAGATTCAG
The DNA here is from genome assembly GCF_033153115.1 of Saccostrea echinata. Taxonomy (NCBI): domain Eukaryota; kingdom Metazoa; phylum Mollusca; class Bivalvia; order Ostreida; family Ostreidae; genus Saccostrea; species Saccostrea echinata. Next base: position 8,199,865 of record NW_026889800.1, read on the forward strand.
GTTTGTTCAAATCATGATCCCCAAAGGTAGGGTGGGATCACAAGAGGGCTTAGGTTTTACCTAGGAATGTACAGGAAATTTCTGCAAAAATCTTTTCAAGAACAGAAAAACATCCATCCTCAGGTACTATAGATTAAAGTTTTTTTTCAAACAATGACCCCTTGGGACAGGGTGAGGCCACAAGAGGGGGTCAAAGTTGTACATGGGTATATATAGAATTTTTTAAAAAATCTTTTCTTAAAAACAGCAAAGCTTTGATTAGTCATAAAAATACAAAAGCGTCCTCGGATAGTTTAGATTCAAGTTTGTTCAAATCATGACCCCTTATGGTAGGATGGGGCCACATCGGGGGATAAAAGTTTTACTTAGGCATATATAGGAAAAAATCTTTAAAAATCTTCTTCTGAAGAAAAGCAAAGCGATGAATAGTCATATTAATATGGAAGCATCTTGGAGTAGTGTAGGTTCATTTTTTTTTTCAAATCATCACCCCCATGGGGTAGGGAGGAACCACGTATTTATTTAAACTTTTCAATTCTGAACTGATTTCTGCTATTCCCTAGCAGTTGTCAAAGTGCTCAGGTGAGCGATGTGGCCCATGGACCTCTTGTAAAACAGAAGTGAATCCATTACATGATATGAGTTGAAAGCAAATGTCATTTTTAGAATATTTAGGTAGTTAATTTCCAGAAAGCTTTTATAATTAATTCTTGAATACTCAGAAGTGTCATATTCACGAACACTACCGAGATTATATTTAATGTACAATTTATTTGCAGGTTTATGAATAAACAAGGGTTTCGTAAAAAATTGAAAATTGTACACCTTTTATGTATAATTTTTGTTCAATATAAACCGTTCTAAGCATTATTTATATTTTTAAGCCTTAACACAAAACTGAAAACAAAATATTTTATTTCAAATCTTCAAAATTTCAAGTCGAGAGAAGTGTGAGACAGCGAGTCTTACGATTTTTTGAGTGACTATTATGGCAATTTTCCATGAGTTAAAATTTTGGGTTGAGACTCAATTATTTGAACTATATATATTAAGATTTTATACTAAATTTGACAATTCTTGAATCGAAAGAACTCATATTTCCATTAAAAAATCAGTTGACTTTCATATAAACTTTTAGACAAAATATTGTCGATATGATCTAAGCATTGGGAAAAACCTACTCTGAGAAAAACAAGGGGGAAATATGGCTCTACTGTGAATTTTCCCTCGGAGGAAATCCTACTCTATAGAACAGATTGGGGGGGGGGGGGGGGGCTGGCTAAGGGGGGAATCCTACTCTACAACACCGGTATATTTTCTTTAAAGGTTAAATACAAAATCATGTTCCATAAGTTATATTTCAAAAGGTTTTCCTTTTTAACTATCAAATATTCATAAATGAAATGCCCATTGTATGATATCTTCACAATGTTAACTAACATTAATACTTCGAAGGACATAAGTCATAATGCAACTTGTCTTCCCAGTGTAAAATAAAATGTATGGTAAGCATTTGCAGGATGTATTTCATTTTTTCATATTTAGTATAATCAGTGCATTTAATTGATTTAAATAATTATTTGAGTAAAAAAGTTCATTTATAAACTTTAAATTCTTACTGAAGTCAAAGCTACAAAAATCCATATCAATCTCATAAACTCATCCATTGTGGTTATTTGACCTACACAGCAGGTTTACATTATTATATAGATAGCAATCAATACAACTGTGTTGATTATCATCACAAATCTACCTATTTGATAACACTTGCCTTAACCTTTTGAGTTAATGTTTCAAATTTAAATCATTAATCCCTATCAAAACTTTTTTTAAATTTCATGCACCTACATTCCATTGCTCATACTGCATTTACCAAACACTGTATTATATTTATATGAACAGTATTTTTAGTAGTTTTATAAAGTCTTTCGGATACAGATGCATCACCCATCTCAAACATCGTTATCTCGAGCCCTATATACACTACAAAACTGATAGATACTAAAACAATGAAGATAAAGACAGATCATTAAACCAGAAAGAAACGAATATGAAGTTTTCATCCATATTCGTCTTCCTTGCCATTGCAGTCTGGGTCACTTTAGTTAAGGTAATATTTCAACCTTTTCAATTTTTTTCAATACTTTTTATCCTTTCTTAGAAAAAAATAATTTTGTATTTCTGTCAGATTGCGAAAAATTAGCCATAGACTTCAGTGGGCGGTATAGATTTGTGCATGGAACTGATATATTTGAAATCTGTACTGAGAAACATATAAGGAACTCTTACTTAAAACCATACCAAAGAAAAAAAAAACAAGTCGCCGATACAGGAGCACAAAGTGCAATATATATTGAAACAGATTCAATTTCATTCTCAAGCCCATCACTGGATAAAATCCCCTTAATTGATTTATATAGTTAATCAGCCAGAGATGAATGTGAATGGACGACGTTGCATTATCATGAGAAATAATAAATAGCCCTAAAAATTACATTTTTTACTTTAACTCATTTCAAAGATAAATGCTTTTTTTTATTATCTCCAGTATCTTACAACTGAATTATATCTAATGTGATATTGCCACACAATGAATTTCATCAAAGATTTTTAGCATCTTATTTTGGTATTCTTTGCATTGGTTTGGAAAATAAACAACAAGAGGCCCAGATGCTCAACTGAACAATCCCGCTAGAGAAAAGCAGAAAACAGTACTGAAAAATTAAAATATATGTTGTCTCACCTTACTCCACGCCCAACTTCAAAGGGCAGAGGAGGGGCATGATTTGAACAAACTTGAATCTACACTGAGTATTTTTCTTAATACCAGTAAATATGAAAAATCATGGCTTTGCTGTTCATAAGAAGTTTTTTAAAAAGGTTTTCCCCTCTATATTCCTGTGTAAAACGATCGCTTAATGCGTTCCCGTGGGTGTCATTATTTGAACAAACTTCAATCTATACTACCTGAGAATGCTTCCGTATAAACTATTTCCAGTATCATTTATTTTGCAGCAAGCATCATGCAAAGTCAAGTTCTTCTTTGCTATCAGCGAAGTCAGAACCACGGGAAATAAGATCCAAGGAGGTGCGTGTTGTCAGGGCGTGATTGGTTCTCATTGTACCACACTATGTAAACCAGTTCTGACAATTTGTCTAAAGTAAGTTTTTATTGTGTTGCATTATTAAAATTATGTGCAACAATGATCTGCACTCTTGATATCAATTATTCATCATTGACAATGTTCAAAAATGTCTGTGGATGTTTCTTTGTATTTTCTTTGACTCCTTGTACAATGAGAACGACGAGTTGTTGTACCCTTGAATATAATAAATATGTGAACTGCATAAGAATCAAGTACCTGTTTTGAATTCAAATCTCATTATTTTAAGATAATTTATTACTACATGTATTATTATAGTCGTCTGTTAGTCTCGTTAAATCCTATAAATCTCTTACGTTGACGCTTCGGATCACAATGTTTTCTCTTGGGATGACAATTTTATTAATATAGAACTTTAAAACCCTTACAACTAAACTCGAGCATTGTTGCATTTTCTAAATAATCACCTCTTAACAGATTATCAAACTTCTCACTATTCTTCTCATTCCAAAAAATAAGTGATTGGCTTTCAGAAATAGCAGTCATACATGTGTAGACTCCATGACAACAACCATAGATATGAAAAGAGATGACGTCATACTTGGATCAAGGATTGGGAATGCAACCAACCCCGTGTTTCTAGAAGTAGAATCATGGGTAAGAAAACCATATAATAGTTGTAAACACATTAAATTCCTTCTAAGACTTTAAATAAGGCTTATAATAGCGGATATCTATGCTAAAAAACCCAACGTAAATGGATTCGTCTTTGAAAATCTTAGGACAGGTTTATGGAAGATTTGAGGGCCACATTGAAGGTTTTATTTAATTTTTTTCACACTTTAATCTGCAAAATTAACAATTATATCTGTATGTAACAATTTATCCGTAAAATCAGTAGATCAGCTATTTATAAACAATGCAGTATAAGTTTTTGAAGTGAAATATATGGAGATATATGGATATAAAATTAAGATTTATCCCAAGAGTGAATAACAAAAAAACCTTATGTTTATTTCGTGTTTGTCATTTTGATTGAAATTGCTAGATTCTTGGCCTTTACTCCTTTTGTACATAGATGGATCCTTGAATCTGTAATGGGGAGCGTAACACATAATTGTTTACACAGTTTTTACAAGACGTTTCATCCCATTATCACCCTGCCCTTTGATTGTGCTCGTAGCATATTTGAGAGACCAGGCCCCAAGAAAGGACTTTAGTCAAAATTTAGATTTTGAATATTTTGATTTTTATTCAACAAACATGTTTGAAAAGTGTCAAATTTGTAAAGTATTCAAATACAAACCTCAATGAAATTTGGTTGCATTTTCTTGATCATTTCAAAAGTTATATACCGTTCACGGCAGCTCAGTCGGTAGAGCGCTCGCTTCGTGATCGGGAGATCGTGAGTTCGAATCTCGGCCGCGACTGACCTAAGTCGATAAAAAATGGGTAGCAACTGTTCCTTCGCCATGCGCTCGGCACTTTGAAGTGAAAGTGCGGGTCCTTCGGATGAGACCTTAAAAACCGAGGCCCCGTGTCACGGCAGGCATTGGCACGATAAAGATCCCTCACTGCTAAATGGCCCTGAGTGCCGAGTAAAGGTCAAAATTTGAAGCCCTTCACCGGTATATGGTGACGTCTCTATATGAGTGAAAAATTCTCGAATCGGACGTAAAACAACATACAATCAATCAATCAATCAAAAGTCATAAAGAATTGAAATTTTGACATAAGTCTGTTCTTAGTTTATGGTTTTGGGGCCTGGACGTTCTTTTCAGTACTGTAATATTTTTATATACTCTTAGCTGATCTTTCATTATGATATTGTGTGTAATTTTTTTTGTCCGCAAAAAGAGGGATGGTAGCCGGATCTCATGCCCTTCTCCCCCTTTCCCCTTCCCTTTTGAATCAGCTCTTGGATTCATTTTTAGTGGTACATTTCATTTGGAACACCTACGATACACTTACGATTACAATATGTTTTACGGAAGCTTTATAATTTACACTTTAAACATTTTAACGCAGAAAAAATATTTGGACAAGATCTCAGTGAGAGTGGTAGATATACAAAACTCCTCCTCACCACTCATCTACCAGACAGAGTTCTCTGACTACAATCTTCAAATAGGAGACAACATACTTTCACAACACTGGCGACAACAACCATTGAAAGCTAATGATTTCTCGGACAGAAATGCGTTTTTGTAAGTGGTTTCATTCACATCATGTTATACCGTATAAGTGGAATTTTTAGAGAGACGCAAATTTAGCGATTTATCTACAAAAAAAAGGGGTACATATTTTAGCGAGAAGTAATTTTAGCGATTTTATAATGTCAAGAAAGATATCTATAACAACCGACACGGGTTAAATTGTTAGCGATATTAAATTTAGCGATCTCAAAACCCACGCAAATAATGCCAAAATTGAATCCTCGCTAAAAATTCTGCTTATACGGTATAAAAACCTGAATAACAATTTACAAACTGATATATATCATCAGATTTTGAGTTAACTCTCTCTCTCCAAATATTTAAACAATTTTACATAAAATATTATTTACATGTATTAGCTCGAAATAAGTGAATTGAAGCATATTTATAACAATTACTCCTATTCAGTATCCAGATAACGTACAAGGCCTACTGTTCTGAGGGTTACTATGGATCAGACTGTACAGATCATTGTCCTGGTAATCCACAGAAGTGTGTCGTCAACGGTCATACTTACTGTAAAATGGGTAAGCCATCATCGTTAAAATGAGTTTCGTGCGAGAATACAACAGTGTCATATCATGCAATCTAATTAAAATTAGATTTGGGGTCACGTCAGACCGACCTTTCGATTCTCTCTGACGTGACCCCGAATGGGATGTTGTAAGATGTTTGAGAAGCTGTACCGGATTCGAATATTTTATTTTAATTTGATTGCATATCATGAAAAAAAGTTTCAAAATATAGGCTACTAAAGGTGAACATATAATTAACCTTAATCAAAACTTGAAATCTCTATTCTGAAAGTGGACAACAACGGAAATGTTAGCAAATGGCTTCCAAATAGTAATAGAAATTTTTCGTACGTTTTCATATGCACTGACATATGGATTACTAAATAAGATTAGACTGAAAGATATTAAATAATTGAGTGCGTATTGTAATTAATCGTCTAGTTTGATTTTATTGATCAGGTTGTCCCATAATTCAAGTAAATAAATTAATTAAGAGAAGCGATGGCTTAGGACACATTACGAATTCCGCTACTTTGTGTTTAACTATTTTTTGTAGGATGGCACGGAATTAATTGTGATGAAGACGTAAATGAATGTGCTTCTCGATATTTTTGTGGACACGGCACCTGTACAAACACAGCTGGTAGTTTCCATTGTAAATGTCCTTCCTCTGTTTATGGTCTGAAATGTCAGCTGGATGAGGATGAATGTCTTCTAGAGCCGTGTAATGGAGGGCAGTGTGTCAACAAGATCGGGAGTTACTCATGTCAATGTAAAAATGGTACAACTGGTAAAAACTGTGAATCGTTAACTGCACATCAATGTCACAGTGATACTTGTTATAATTACGGCCAATGTCATGTGAGCCATGGAAAGGTCGTGTGTACCTGCAGTACTGGATATACAGGACCTGACTGCTCCATAAGAAATTACTGCTATAATAGGCACTGCTCGAATCATGGTACTTGTCTCAACGGACGAAATACTTACACCTGTACATGTGATAGTGGATTTATTGGAAAAGACTGTCAGACACAAAATTATTGTTATAACAAGGATTGTTCTAACCGCGGAACTTGTCAAAATGGACATAATTCCTACGCGTGTCGATGTAATTCTGGTTTTCTAGGTAAAGACTGTGAACAAAGTTACTGTTCTCATCATCAGTGTCAGAACGGGGCCACTTGTGTTTACGGACATTCTAACTATACGTGTAAATGTGCTCCAGGGTATATAGGATCTTACTGCCAAACACGTGATCATTGTTACCATCAGAACTGTAGTGGACATGGAACCTGCCATAATGGTCAACATAACTACACTTGTACTTGTAATCCTGGTTATTTAGGAAGTGATTGTCAACATAATTATTGCTTTAGTAACCCGTGTAAAAATCATGGTACCTGTAAAAGTGGAAGAACAAACTATGCATGCTTTTGTCCTGGTGGTTATATGGGACGTCATTGTGAAATACGAAATTACTGCCTTGGACACAGCTGCAGTGGACATGGAACTTGTCAAAATGGAGGACATGGTTACACTTGTCAATGTAGGTCTCAGTACCTTGGTAAGAACTGTGAAATGAATAATTATTGTCAGAGTAACCCATGTATACACGGGAACTGTTCAAATTTAAACACAGGCTTTAACTGTTCTTGCTTGAACGGATTTACTGGAACAAAGTGTGATAAAGTTGATTACTGTAACAGAAAGAACTGTAGTGGACATGGACATTGTCAGAACGGTCAGCATAGTTACACTTGTAATTGTAATCCTGGTTTCCTAGGAAGGAACTGTGAATATGACTATTGCTTTAATAATACCTGTCAAAATGGTGCTACTTGTCATATTGGAAATTCTAATTATACATGTTCGTGTAAACCTGGTTATATAGGAACTCATTGTGAAACACGTGATTATTGCCACGGACAGAGGTGTAGCGGTCATGGGACATGTCACAATGGACACGGTAGATACATTTGTGCCTGCCAAACTAATTATCGAGGAAATAATTGTGAACTGAGAGAATACTGTCATAGTAATCCATGCAGAAATGGGCACTGTACCAACACAAACACAGGATATAACTGTTCTTGTAGCGAAGGGTATTTAGGAAAGAATTGTGATGTAATAAATTACTGTTATAATAAGCACTGCTCTAACCATGGTACATGTCACATCGGACGAAATGCGTACATTTGTACCTGTAACAGTGGATTTATGGGAAAAGACTGTGAAACCCGGGATTATTGTTATAACAAGCTTTGTTCCAACCACGGAACTTGTCAAAACAGACATGATTCTTACACGTGTCAATGTAAGGCTGGATACCACGGTAAAGACTGTGAACAAACTTACTGTTCTCATCATCAATGTCGGAATGGAGCATTTTGTGTTAATGGACACTCTAACTATACGTGTAAATGTGCTCCCGGGTTTAAAGGATCGTTCTGCCAAACACGTGATTATTGTTACCATCAGAACTGTAGTGGACATGGAACCTGCCATAACGGTCAGCATAACTACACTTGTACTTGTAATCTTGGTTATTTAGGAAGTGATTGTCAACATGATTATTGCTCAGGTAACCCTTGTAAGAATCAGGATTCCTGTATTTCAATGTATCAGGGATATAGATGTGAAACAAAAAATTATTGTCATACTAATACATGTATGCATGGATACTGCAACAACACAGGCAGTGGATATGAATGCTATTGCAGTAAAGGATATTCAGGTTCGAACTGTGATGTAGTTGATTATTGTTATAATAAGGACTGTTCTAAACGTGGATCTTGTTATAACGATCGGAACTCGTACATGTGTAAATGTGATAGGGAAATTTATTTTGGTGAAAATTGCGAGTTAAGCCATTGCTTCAACAATACCTGTCAGAATAATGCAACTTGTCAATACAATATGTCTGACAACACAAGCTTATGTATATGTCCTTCAGGGTTTTATGGAGAGAAATGTGAAAGGTGTTTTGGACTATCTTGTAATCCTCTTTCCACTACATTAGCTTCCTCATCACCATTCACATATGACATTTCTTTTCAAACAACAACTATTTTGAGAGAAAAGAGCTGTAGTTTGACTACTTGTAATAATCACGGCAAGTGTTATCCAGAAAACAATTATCGCGGTTATCTCTGTGAGTGTGTTGAAGCATGGTCTGGCCCAGACTGTCAAAATTTTGATTATTGTCATAATATCACCTGTTCTGGGCATGGGACGTGTTACCGTGGACAAAATGATTTCCTATGTCTCTGCGAAGAGGGACATTTCGGAAAAACATGCAATGTTACTCATTTTTGTAAAACTGACTCTTGCACATTTCCACACATTTGTAAAGAAAGCAGCGACGGGTATGTATGTGAGTGTCCAGAGGGATTAACTGGCTCCCATTGTGAGATTGTGAATCACTGCTTTAACCATCCCTGCGGAGAGCATGGCTTATGCAATAACAATGATTCTGGATTTATATGTAGTTGCAAAAGTGGTTGGGTGGGTAAGAATTGTACTGACATAGATTATTGCTATGGAGACCCCTGCGGAGAGCATGGACAGTGTCGAAATGAATTTCATAACTTCACGTGCCTCTGCCATCCGGGTTACACTGGAAGTCAGTGCAATGTTACAGATTTCTGCTTCGGGAATCCATGTCAAAATAATGGGACATGTATGTTGGCGTTAAATGATTATATGTGTAATTGTTCTAATATGTGGTCTGGAGATAATTGTACACAGAGGAATATTTGTTTCTTGGACAACCCTTGTAACATGAATGGAAACTGCTTTCAAAATGAGTCCAATTTTACTTGTTCTTGTTTCTCGGGTTGGACTGGTCGTTCTTGTAATATTTCTGACCATTGTTATAATACAACATGTGGATCACATGGCACTTGTCATAATTATCCTGATTCCTATCACTGTATTTGTGAGTCCCAATGGACAGGGCATGATTGCCAGATAAATGCTTGTGAAAATATAACATGCAGTTATCATGGAAAATGTTCAGCACTCAATTCAAACTACCATTGTGAATGCACAGAAGGTTGGTTGGGAGAAAATTGTGACATCCCAGACCCTTGTCAAAACTATACGTGTGAAAACGGTGGCCTATGTTCTTCCGACCTAGTGGCCAAAGCAGTTGCTTCAGATCCATTGTCTTTAATCAAGTTGGGAATTCAATCGTATAGTAATGTAACAGCAGTAGCGAAATGTAAATGTCCAAAAGAATGGGAGGGAAGAAGATGCGAAAAAGATGTCAACGAATGTTTAAACAAGAACGCTTGTAATGGATACGGATACTGTATTAACAATGTCGGAAATCATACTTGTGTATGTGAACACGGCTGGAGTGGATTAACCTGCGGGGAAAATATTGACGAATGTCTATCAAATCCATGTAAAAATAACGGAACATGCGTCGATGGTATAAACACATTTTCTTGCATATGTTCTGAATTCTGGGAAGGTGATTCATGTCAGAAAGATGTTGACGAATGCAGATATTTTCCGTGCGGAGTACATGGAACATGCATAAACTCTCAAGGAAACTATACATGTAATTGTGCAGATTCCTGGACAGGGAGACACTGTGAAAAACATATAAAATCCTGCACTTCAGACCCTTGCAAAAACAATGCCACTTGCATAGACCTGGAGGAGACGTTTTACTGCACCTGTGACGGGAGGTTTACTGGGCGTCACTGTGACGCTGATGTTAATGAATGTCTATCTTCTCCATGTAAAAATGGCGCAACTTGTGTCAATACATACGGGTCCTTCTATTGTGTCTGTCTTGTGCAATGGACTGGAACTGATTGCCAGCAGGATTTCGACGAATGTTCTCTTGGTCTCTGTCCTCAAAACACAACATGCATTAACAAAATCAACGGTTATCATTGTGTCGATTGTTCTTCTTTTGAATGCCTAAATGGGGGACAGTGTCTTGATACCCCAACTGGTCCACAGTGCAAATGTTTAATAAACTGGACAGGCCCTAAATGTCAACAACGAAACTATTGCTACAATAATCCCTGTAGTTCCTCGGAAATTTGCATCAACACACCCACAGCCTATGCTTGCGAGTATCATCCATGTAAAAGTTCCCCATGCTATAACAATGGACAATGTATAGAAAATGGAATGGACTACATCTGCAATTGCTCTAGTGGGTGGACGGGGCCAATGTGTAAAGACAGAAATTACTGCGCATTCACTACTTGTTTTAATAATGGTACTTGTGTTAATACAAATACATCTTCTTTGTGCCATTGCAGAGATGAATGGTACGGTGAACAATGTGAGAATTACAACTACTGTGATTCCTCTCCATGTTTTCATGGTGGAGTATGTCGCAACAGGAAAGGGAATTTTACGTGCGAATGCCCAAAAGGCTGGGTAGGAACTCAATGTGAAAAACAGGACTTTTGTTACAATATGCCATGCGTAAACAGTGGAATCTGTATTAATCAGAATGCGTCGTATTCATGTTCCTGTCCTGCGCAATGGACAGGGAGTAGCTGTCAGTTATATGACTATTGTCATTCTCATCCTTGCAACAACAGTGGACTGTGTATTAATAATGATTCAGGCTATCATTGTTCATGTAATCGTGGCTTTATGGGTAAAAACTGTGATATCATTGATTACTGTGCATCCAATCCTTGTTTGAATAATGGAACTTGCGCTTCGGAGCCATACGGGTTTCTTTGTCACTGCCATGCAGGATTCGTCGGGAAAACATGCGAACGAGATATGGATGAGTGTGCTTTTGATTTGTGCCCTGCAAGATCAACATGTTATAATACTAATGGCGGATATACGTGTGTTTGGAATGATAGGAGACGCAGGGCAATCTTTTGGAAAGGTAAATATTTACTTCTGCTGTATTTGTAATACATGTATTTGTATCTACATAAAATTTACTTACAATAATGTAGCGATAGATAATATTAATTGCATGAGAATGTGTAAATGTTGCGGAAAATTTATGAATAATAATTTTCAAATTTGATTCAATCTTTTCTCATGGAAAAATGTCCAGAGAAGAGATATTTTAAGTCAGTGGCACTGATACGGCTGAACAAATGTCGTGGACATAATTAAAAATTATAATTTGACTTTTAGATTTCATACCTGATATAAAGATGCTATGTGACTTCGAAAGAAAGACAAATTAAGGTCAAAGACAGTATTCATATTGTAAATTACTGGAAGATTCATCTAAAAATATTTCACTATTAAGTCTCATTCTTCTTTTTTATATGTAAATGCCAGTGGACACTAAGAAAGATCAAATGTAAAGATCAGAGAAAATATATGGTATTGATACGTTTTGAACACTGTTTATAGCAATTGGATAATTGAAATAATGATAAAGCACACTCCGCTTTGCAATGTCAGTAGTTTTACAATACGCATTCTATCAAAAGATTCGACTCTTTCTCAATTTAACGAGATTTTGTGAAAAAAAATTTTGAAAAAATGTTCTGGAATCATTATATTATAAATCTTGGTCTTTTTATCATCCCCAGAAATATATTTTTATAATTAATTTAACAAGATATTTGTGAGAAAACACGTCCTTGAATAAAAGAAAAAAAACTATTATATCCAATGGTTAACAATAATCTACATATTGAAAGATTTTCATCGAATGTTCAAATTACTTCTATTAAATCTCAACATCTCATTGTAATGGGATTTTGACCTATGTATAGTCTGAGGTAACTGAAGGTCCCCGGCTTTATTGCAAAGAATCATGTTTAGGTTTTAATTCAATTTATTATTTCTTTGTCGAACACAATGTCATTATTTGCTATCCTAGTGATGTTGACTTATGACGTAAGATCCTGAGTCAAGATTGTCAACCCCCTTACAACCAGCATTCTGAGAGTATTGTATGAGCAATACTAGGATCCTACTGGTAAGTGTAATCTGGTTCCCCATAAAAATTTGAAAAACCCGGAAATACATCATTTCTCTTCAAAGCGGAAGAAAATGCAAAGTAGATACATACCAAAAATCAGCTCAATATCTGCAAGCTTGTAGAAATCAAATGGGACGGACGGACAGACAGAGGGAGGGGCATACAGACAAGGAGGAAACCTATTGTCACCCACAACAGTATAATTTGAATTCATTGCAGTCAAACGTCCGAAAGAATCGGCACAAAAAAATTTTTTTACAGACAAACAGACTGAAGTACAACCAAAGTAAACTATGCAAAAATCAGTATGTCTCCTTATTTTCAAGGAGACGTAATTTCAAACAAATCTGAGTATATGTTGATCTGCATGGATTTTTATATTTTTCTCGATTGATATGAACAGTCCTTTCAAATGATGCACGCAAGATAGTTTTTCACTTTTACAGGAAGACAGATCAACAGTGTTAAGATACCGTATTCACCCAGTACTATAAAGCTAGAGGACACCTCTTCGATTTTAAACTCGTTAGTCTCAAAAGAATTTTGTAGTTACCCAGGAAAACCAACAATTTTTCCATTGAGTTTAAAGATATATCCAAGGTAATTGTAAATGCCAAACTTTGTATTATATACTTCGGTCATATCAGATATACTGTAGATTCCTTATTTTGGCGAGTACTTATTATCGCGAAATGGCTCTTTCACGTCAAATCGCGAGATCAATAATTCGCGAATGGACGGTTGATCAAAGGATTTTACATTGATTTCAGCACCATAAAAATAAAAGCGAGAAATTTTATTTCGCGAGTGGTGCTTCTCGCGTAATTACGCGATAATTAATTCCTCGCGTATATTTAGGAATCTACAGTATTGCTAATAAATAGTTTTCAGTTTAGAAATTTAAATGATTTTTCTTCCAAAGAACAGAAAAGTCACAATGATGTTATGTATTTTATTGTATTTTTTTCTGTCACAAACTTGAGATCATAATATCATTGAATTATGCTAGTTATTCTTCTTCCATAATTGTAATTCTTTTTATTTTTTTATTTTTCAGTGAACGTACGGTTTTGTTGAATTTTCAAGCATATTGTCAGACGTAACTTGTTGCTGAAATCTAGAGATAAGACATCTACATGTAGCGGATAAATAAAGTATACCAGAATATAATTTTTTTTTATTTAAATAAAGTGCAAAAGACTGCCACGCGTGTTGCACATGGGAATAATATTCCTAAAAGAGCTGCTAAAAATTTACATTGCTGTTTTTCAACACAGGGTGTTCGCTTAACACAAATATTATGTACCTCCTTTAAATTCTTTAAACTCTATATGTCATTGTCATACTGTATGTATTAAAAAACTTAAAATTTGAAAAACATCTTTTCCCATCAAAAATCATTTTGTTATACCGATTTCTGTATGATCCACGTAATGGAATTTCGAACTTGGATACAGGCGGTAGTCTATTCACCACACTTCTTTGAATATAAAAGTTTATATGGCGTCTTCAAATGTTATATCAAATCAGAGAAAAGCTTCGAATATATCAGAATTATATTGAAATAAATAACAAGGCCAAACATTTTACGGAGGGAATACATTCGGTTGATAAACATGTCTCTGCTGATTTGATCAGGTGACCAACCCACTATATTTCCTCTGAAATTTAAGCTAATTATTCAACTGTTGTTTATTTATTTGAGAAGAACTGTAATATAACTGTCATACTCACTGACCTCAAATGCGATTAGTAAAAGAAAGAGAGTTATCTTTGTCCGCCATATTTCTATCCTATACACTCCTTCAGCCCCTATTTAAGCCCCTATTTAAGCGCTATTTAAACTTTTGTTCACTATTCAATGTATTTCACTTCACAGATTTTTTCTGAGCGTACGTTTCGTCCATTGTCATTGTGATATACTTAATGGAGCGCGACAAAAATGAATTAGGAGAGCATGCCTCTGCCACGTCAGTAAAAAATAACCGAAGATATTCGATATCATTTGCACATGCAGATCAATCCATTACAAAGTGAAACGAAAGCACAAATGCACGTTAAGTTTAAACTTTAACAAAAAGGACAACGTGAGGTACATAAACTACGACCCACAGTGACCAGGTAAAAGCAATCAGATGTAACGAATACGAAGGATTTATATATCCAAGTTCTGATATAAGAGATCAGAAAACTAATATGGCGTATGTCTATTTACGAGTTGTGTTCAACTTTAAGATGGAACATTGCTTGACAATCGGATGAAATATTTTTTTTTTTCGCTAAGGGTCACTAATTCGATATTTGAACTCTTAAAAAGGTTGGAATTTTAAAATTATTTACTCTTTTGCACTTGACAAAAATTTAACATTAGGCAAACTTGCTAACGCACCACCAAAGAAACAAATATCTTATTTTCCAAACTTGTTTTTGAGGTACATTTGTCTGAATATAATATGAAATAAACATATTACCAAAGTTTAAAAAAAATGAGGCATTTAAATGTTTTAGTAATAGATAAACAGCCACAATGTTAACTATGGTGTAACTATTTAATAGAAAAGAAATAAAAATCGTTCTCACAATTTTTGGAGGAATGTATTTCTATTTTTTCTTTGTGTTTGTGTTCTTTAAGTTTGTACTAGGAGGCTTCTTTTATTGCAACCTCACTGAATACCATCGGTAATCCCCAACTTCATATTTAGGCAAAAACGTTGCGCAGTGCACGTCGGGAAATTGGTTTTTGGGTTATTCAAGGGTTTTGTCATGACACCAAGACATCCGTCAATTCCACTTTATCTGGTAAAAGAGCATATTTATATTAGATATACTATAGTGTCGATTATAGACTAATGTTTAATTAACAAACGAGAATAAGAAGTGGTGCGTTAGCAATATTGTTTCTTTTACAGATGGTTTTCTAGAGACATGTTCAAATGTCTCTTGCTTATATACACGTGACGTGCTCTGCTTTACGTATATGCTACATTTATTTTTATATCCATGGTGGGTAACTCGTAACCTGATGAATAAGAAAAAAACTTATGTGCTTCAAAGTGTGGGGAGGTTAAAATCATTTAAGTATATGTTACTGATGGGCTAAAAATACAATATATATGTTTATAGCAAAGGTATTTCGTATTTTCATTTTCTAGTTAAGATATGATTTTTATGTATCAACATTTCTACATGAAAGTTTAACGCTGCTCCGTAGATGTTACAGTTACAATGATATTTATTTATCTCATTTCCAATATCATTGAATATTAAGACGTTTGTGTGTTTGCTTAAGGCGTGTAATCAACGTTTTATCTCAATTTGTTAACTGTACTTGTTGATAACCCATTACTACTTAATAATGGCTGATTCATTGTATATAATTCCGTTACTTTTATGTATATTTGCAACTCAGGTAAGATAGTACTTTTCATTGAAAAATAAAATATTGAAATACGATCACAGAGTTGTACATCAATTTGAAAATAAGGCGTCTGGACTCATTCAAAAGCTTACTCCTTTTATCATAAATGTCTACTGAAACAGAAGTTAGGGGATTTTGTAATACTGTATTTAATGTTTGTCTTTATGTATTTTCGTGTGCAAACCTGACCCAATTTTAGGAATATATATACATCGTACTGAATTTTTGGCATCAACATGCATTGTTCTTGATAGTAAAAGATCTAATATGATCATGATAAAATTATCCTTGCCTCTCTGTTTTGATTATTATCCACCTCAACCGCTGTATATAAGATTTAAGCCATTCTAATTTTCTATTCGGGAAATATTTTTACAGTCAATTTAGGTTTTTACTGTCGAGTAAATTTCTTATTTTCTTAACCGGTATATGTCTACTAGTATCAACATCATACATATTTGTTATAAGTCAAAATTGGTCAAAAGAATTCAAATAAAAACATGGTTAAACAAGATGTGTTTGTGAAACACTGATGCCCACTTATAGCAGCTTAGGGCGAAGGTTAAACTTTCTCAAATGCAAGTCAAACTCCAAGGTCAAGAGATAAAAATGGTGTTATCCAATAAAAGGACTGGTGTCAATAGATACACCTGGTAAATGAAACTTCAAGCACCAACAAAGTTAATTAAGGCCAAGGCTACTGTTTTCTAAAAGTGGGTCAAACTCCAAGTTCAAAGTCAAAGGGCCAAAATTATTGGTATGCAGGGAAGACCTTTTCATAAGAAATACACATGCAAAATTTAAAAGCCCCAACAGCAACTGTTCAACAGTATGGCAAAGGTTAAAGTTTTTCAAAAGTAGGTCAAACTCCATGGTCAAAGTCAAAAGGTCAAAATTGTTGGTATCAAAAGAAACGAGTTACCTGTGAAATTTGAAAGCCCTAGTACTCACTGTTCAAAAGTTATGGACAAGGTTTAAGTTTTTTCGAAATTGGGTCAAACTCTAAGGTCAAGGTCAAAAATATTTACACCCATGGAAAGGTATTGTCACGATGAATACACATTTGAAATATGAAAACCCTAGCCTCAACTTTTCAAAAGATATGGCCAAGGTTTAAGTTGGGTACGTTTTTGCAAAAGTGGGTCAAACTCAAAAGTGAAGAGGTCAAATATGTTGAAACCCAAAAGAAGGTTTTATTGTCACAAGAAATATACGATACAATATATGAAATATGAAAGATATAGCTCCAACAAATCAAAATTATGGGTATGGTTAAAGTTTTTTGCGGACAAACAGACAGCTAGACGGACGGACAGGGCTTTTCCGAATCTTTGATTACGGGGACATAAAAATCATTTCGACTCGATATTTCCCAGTGAGCTTGACGTAAAAGACAACACTATGTCTGCCATATCTGCTTTATACTTCGATGTTTTACCGACTGTAGACGATTATGGCCAACTAACAAATAATCTGTATGGTCATATCTTCCTTCTGTGGCCTTAAGATTGTGTTCGCTTAACTTTTCTTTTGTACTTATGTTTGTATAGGTTTTTGAAAACGACTACTGTTGTTATTATCACCTTTATTACACTGATAGCAATCTTCTCGTTTCACAAGGATAAATTATTAATATAAGACATTGAGATTAAAGTCCAGGAATAAGTATCGTTTTTATATAATTATTAAATAATTGATGAAATACGTTGGGTCAATTTTTAACTACATACCTTACTTAAGATTGTGCTGGGAAGGATAACCTTCTATGTACACGTACATGAAGTACAGATCCCTGGAAATAGACTCCAAGACGGATCATGTTGTCAGGATGTGACTGGCAGTAACTGTACTAAACTATGTAAACCTGTGCTCACCGTATCTCTCGGGTAAAGAATCGAGTCTAAATATACTTTTCTTTCTTTTATTTATTCTTTCATGGATTTTCTGTCTTTATTATTTTAATTATTAAAAAACAGTTAAATACACTTTAATTTTCCTTTAAACTACAGAAATGGTAGAGAAACATGTAAAGCGTCCTTCTCTACGACTCTGGAAATGAACCGAGATGATGTCGTTTATGGTTCAAAACTTGGCAATGCAACTAATCCATTATTATTCTCTGTGGACGAATGGGTAGGTTTATTTTTAGTACTGTAACGTTTACACCTGTTCCAGGGTTTGTTACAATGAAAATAAATTATTGTGGGTCTCCTGTTTCTGAATTTTACCCTTTAACTCTAAATAAAAAGTCAGGTTGTAAATTTATAAAATTTATTATGATGAAAACAATGAATAACAATGAACAATAATATAATTATCAATTAAGCAATAATAAATTATGGGTCACCCGAAAATAAAAAGGGCATCCGGGTCTAACGGGTCACCCGTATGAATTTGTAACAATAATCAAATGGGTATGGGTCTGCCGGGGATTGGCATCAAATTCAAGCTTTTTAAATAAAATGGGTCTGAAAGTCTTAAATAATATTTACCATTCTCTCTGGATCCGGGTTATCCATAGTTGGTAACTGCCAGTAAATCCAGTAATAAATAATAGAGATTAGGTAATGAGGCCAAGTGACTTTCCGTTATGGGCTGGGGATGAAAAGTGACAGTTGGGTCCAAAACCGCTGTTTATATACCTTTTGATCACTAGGGCCGAATGTATCCTCGCGCGAATTGAGCAGTACCGCTCTGTTTAGCGCCATATTTGGAGGGGATGAACGTTCGGCCTAGCTTTGTAATTAAACGTAATTGGGTGTGTTATGGGGGGATAATGGTAGGGAACTGCAAGGAAAAGACTTAAGACATGATGCCATAGATAATAAAGGTAAGGATTGGGATTTATGGGTCTCGCACATATATTTATGTGCATGATTCAAATGTTGTTATAGAGGAAATTCGGGTAACCCTACGATTATACGTACAAACATGTTTACACAATAGTATTAACGATAGTATAGTGATATTTCCACATTGGACATACAAAGAAATAAGATAATACAATATTAATTACATAATATATAATTATAAGGACGAATATAACATGACTGGGGTGGTATAAACGTAACAGTACCTTTCGGTACCTTTCATCAGATTGTTTTTTTTTTCCAGACATGATAAATTTTAAACTTCGGAGATACGTGTTACCTTCCTTTTTGGTGATTCATGAGACTTATTTTGGTGGCACATGTAACTTTCATTTTTAATAATACATACGACTTTCATTTTGTATACAGATAAAATACAACGACCAATTGATTTTTGAGGTAAGAGACATGCAAAACGCCTCCACTCCACTCATCTTTCAGACTGAGGTGGATGCCAATAGTCTCTTATTAGGACAGAACATTTTCACGCCATATTATAGATGGGAGACGTTAGTAGCTGCCCCTTATCTACATAACAATAATACTTTCAGGTATCAATTTCTTTTTTTTTTTTCTTCACCATGTGTAAGCATTAATCATTGACTGCATCCTCTTTATTAATTTTACATGGTAAAAACTTTGGATATCGAATTCTTTTTCTTCATCATCAGCTGTTGGCATTAATCAAGGACTGTACATCTTACTAAATGTTTAATATCTTAATATCTTTGTTTAAGCATATTTTCCTAGTTCTATCAGCATATACTTGCCTAAAATCTTAAATACAATACCTGGTACATATTTATCCTCACAAGGTCAGGGTCCTGTATCGACTCGTTGCCGAGGGACCCCTGACAAATTTTATTCGGTTTTTGTCGGGCTTGCTTTTCTCATTAAGAAGCACATTGAGAAATATCAATCACATTGATGTAGACAGATGATGTAAACAGAAAGATGTTGACATCTAAAATGCACGTATTACGCATTGTTTATCACTGAAAGGCTTAAAGTAATTAGTTCAGCCATTCTCCAGAAATGGTTCCATTAATAGGATAGCAAAAGTTGAAAAATAAACTTTTGATTGTTGTTTTCAAATTGATGAAATATTTTACTACAACCATTCACCGACATAAATATGAAATTTGACTCACGGATTGCATTCTTCAAAAACATAACTAATAAGTTTGCCAAATGTCATTAATTTAGTTGAAAATGGCGTTACGGAAGTCAGGCTTTAAAATGCGTCAAACTCAATACTGTATAGGGGATTAATTTCACGGGTTGTAATTTTCACGTTTTTCTCTCCTCGGACACGATCGCGGTTTGTTGAATTCGCGGAATCGGTATATAATAAAAGTTACCTCCTTTGTCTTTATCCGTGTAATCTATAGTATAGCTAGAACGACATCATTCAGCGTTCTGTATTCACTTCATGAACAGGGCAGATTTATATAAAATGATTAGATTTAGTAGTTAATTGATGATTAATCAAAACAAATTTTTTTGACCATAAACGTCAAATGACTTTCCTATAAGTGCATGTGTACGCACATCTTTCCGAAGGTATAACACATCGCAGCGAGAAAAAAAAGACACTGGACGCTAATCAATGTATTAATTTAGGTAGACGTAATGATATCCTTCCATATCTTCAGCAAGTTCGATAGTTATTCGAATAATATTTTTTAAACCAAAATTTCCATAAAAACTAATACGCATATTGCTAATGCAGGTAACAAACACACGTGGTAACGTTACGCACGGGTAATCAAAACCGATGACCCATGCGTTTTGACTAATGAAACATGTATCTATTAAAACAGCTTTTGAACAATAAATACAGGTAATTAGCTGCTTATTTGAATTAAAGTAGAGCGTGATAATTAAGATAATTGAATGACAAGTACTATACTCGTAATTACTGAATGACCATGTATTGTACGTTTATATACCTATCGTAGTCTATTCTCAAATTTCCAAATAAAACATCGAGGTTTAATATTTAAAACTTATTCACTGTTTCTTGAATTCACGGATTTATTAACACCGTGAATATAGCGAATATTAACACCGCGAGTTATTTTCCCCCTATACAGTATTCATTTTTTAACCAGAAATTTAAAAAAACCCATACATTTTCGACTTTCAAAGGTATATATTTTTCTTCTAGTGTGCCTTTTACTTATATTTACGATACTATTCATAGATATTTGTTTGAATACAATCACTTCCTTTCAAATCAATCACGCGTTACGGAAATCAGGCCTGTTTCAGCGACAATATATAAATCGGGGTAAATAAAGGAAGAATGTTTTATTTCCGATTGTGTCTTACTGACAAAACAGGTTTTGTTATGCTAAAATAAAGACTAAGTTTTAATTGTCTATTTCTTCAATTATATGCCACTCAGCAGAGTATTAAAATTGGAATATGCACTTACGACATGCTGAGAAATGAACAAAACTATTTTTCATAGGAATATTTGGACATAATTTAACATTTCAAATGCATAATAATTGGTACCTAAATTTTTAATTTTTGTTGTAGATATATTTTGAGTAAAGTTTCAGTAATATACATTAAGGAGGAAAAAATAATTTTGTATTAAATGCAAGCGACACCATTTTTACATATTTGGAACCATTTCTGGAGAATGGCTGAGTTGAGAGATAAGAAAAACAATCTTGATTTTTAATTGTCCCGAAAGAAGACGCTGCAGTCAGCCCGTAAGATATCGAATGAAATCTGTCAGGGGTCCCAAGGCAAAGAGTTAACACAGGACCGCCGATGTTGCTAGGATTGGTAGATATTAAGCATCCATTACAATTTTACAACCTTTCAGATAGGTATTAATACACTGTATATGGATTTTTTTTTATAACAATTGATAGTGTAAATATCAAGAAATTTTGAAAAAAGATTAATATCAATAAAAAGATTGTTTATATTTCATAAAAGATCAAATAACCTGACAGTATTTGACCTTTTAAGATCTTAAGGTGATCGTGAATTTCATTTTTACTCCCCGTGGTTAATGAGTCCGGAAAAATCAGTTAACCAAAAAGGATATAAATTTTAGTCGACGACTAACATACTGAGAAAAGGATTGAATGAACTTGTCTTTTGGGTTTTTTTAATAGTATGGCCTAGTATTAGCATTATCAATTCAGCAATTTATGGTCTATAACAATGCATCATTTTGCAAATACTCAAATTAGTATTGATAACTTTATTAGATAAATGATAATAGTTATTGGTCATGGAACAGATTTGTGGGTTTTCAGTAAAAAAAAAACGTACATCATGGTAATTTATAAATTGACTTTAAATCATCACTAAATATTTTTTCTTATGAAAACTTCCAATTCTTCCCATGACCGATAACTATTAGTATCAATAGTACATGTATGTAAGCTTATTCCAAAACTTTGAATTAGTGTTTGGATTTTTTAAAGACGATTAGAAACTTGTTTAGAAATCGGAAGGTAATTAAAATTTTGAATATTGTTCATACATTACAAAGATATAAATAACGGATATTTGAAGAACGTATCGTCTGACCTTAATACGTCTTGCAATTCAAGACTGAAGAAAGTTCTACGTTTTGCAGCTACTAATACACAGATGAGACTGTTTATATTTCATTTGTTTTATTATTATTATTATTATTATTATTATTATTATTACTCGATCATTTTGACTTTAAAAATTGAAATGAACAAAGGCATGCTTATAAAATAACATAGACATAAATAACTACACCCATTAAATAATCTTCATAACTTTAATAACAGCATGCATCTGTTTCTCACTGTAAATCAGCGAGTTATTTCTCGAATAAAGATTTACTTTCATACATAAGCAAGACTCTCATACAAAACAGTCGCCCACATGGCGCAGTGGTTAGAGCGTCTGCTCTAGAATCGCGGAGTAAGTAGTTGATTCTTACGTCGCGGGTTCGAATCCCACTGTGGGACGTGGAGACCGGTCCTTCGGATAAGACCATATAAAGCGAGGTCCCGTGTCGCAGTAGGTACTGACACGACAGAGATCACTCACTGCTCAATGGCTCTGAGTGCCGAGTATAGGTCAAAATTTGTAGCTCTCCACCGACAAGTGTTGGCGTCTCCATATGAGTGAAAAATTCTCGAGAGGGACGTTAAACAACAAACAAAACAAAAAAAAACATACAATACATTTTCAATGATTCTAAGCCAATACTAGCTGTGAGCACTGTGAAGAATTTTCTTAATAAAAAATATCCGGGCATAAATTTCAAATTAACAACGGAGCCATCAGCTTCACTACAAGTATTTGAATTTGCCAAACCAACCTATTTTGTCATGAAAGGTAAAAAAAAAATCTAGAAAAAAATAACATCATATTAATAGCCATTCGTTAAGCCCACCTTTCGTAAGCAAGAGAAGAATACTCGATAAGAAAAATTAGCACTAAATTATCGATAGTGTGGGAAATCTTTCAAGATCAAAGTGTAGCAACGTGAATGTGAAAAAACACAGAGACGTAAGCATAGTCATGGACATCAATCTTACAATAAACCTAATTTACGTCATGTCTCTTTTGCATGATTCACTACTACCTTACGTAAATAATAATAGTTAGGTAAAAGGTCTACATTAAATCCGAACCAAACTTTACCCTGCCCCTTTGAAGGTTTCAAATGGTATATTTGGAAAGGCCAAGGAAAGTCCATACTTGGATTCTTCTCGAAACTAGAAGTGATAAGCTGAGATCTGTGATGAAAGATACTGCTTATCTCAGGCCTTTTAATCCGCCGTATGTTACGGGTGTTACGGAAAAGCATAATTTTAAGTAGCTCGTCTCTTCCTGAAACTAATTTGCCAACAAAAGAAATTGACAACATAAACATTAATACTATTCTTAATAATAATAAAAAAAAAAGCCCCGTCTTGTATTCCACCATATAACTTCCATTTCTTGCATTTCTTTCAAAGAATTTTCGACTATTGCTTTCAATCATTTTAATTACAAACAAACTCTACAAGGCCTAGCTATCGACCATCTGAAACAAATTCCGTCTGTGCGTGCATGTTCTTCTTCTCCCTACAAATATAGGCCTGCTGGACACGTTATTGTTGATGATGTGAATATAGTTAACAATCACTCTTTGTAAAAATGGCCAAAATTCAGGGAACCCCATTCTTTTAATTGGAGACAGAATTTCATAAATATTATGAATTCTGATGGAGGTTATGCCAGATGATGTGTTAAATATGAAGAAGAATTCCTTGATACATTATCAGAATGGAAAAAAAGTATAATGTGGATGTTAAAAACCTCGTGTAAAATGATAGAAGGGCAATATGAAGATCATCTATCCTTTGGTATACAATAATGCAGATGTACCTTAAGCATAAACTAGACTACATGAACAATATGTACTAGTCCCAGCTGACAAACCAGGTAACAACATGATCTTTGTTTGTAAGTACATTTCAATATTCCTAACAACCAGATTGATTTTGAATTACCATACCTACATTGAATTCTAAAACTTCACAAAAAATCCTTGCAAAGACAAAAAGCGGGATCAAACAAATGTTCTACCAAGGCGTGTCTTTATATCTTTACTCTTCACAAAAACTGGGAAACAACATATTCAAAGGTGGTGTTAATCAAATGTTGATACTGTAAAACTCCAAAGAACTTTTTTAAAATATTGAAATCACAAAATTTTACCAAAAACAAAAGCATCAAAACGTATGACTTTTAAAACTGTAAAACCATTTCCAGCGATAAATAAAGACCAGGCTTCTTGACATAATAGACAACTGTTTTTTTAATGAGAACTGTACTCGCAAAAATTTCCTATTATATCATTGATCGATGGTCATCTACACACTTACTTTGTTAAAAACAATTCTGATTCTACAAACAAGTACTCTGAAGCAAGTAGATTAGAAACTCAATGAGAAACTCAAGCATATTAAAAAGATGCTTAAGTAATTTCTCATTGACAATAATACTCTTGGAGACCAGGTTTTCCAGGATTTTTTTTTTTTTTTTTTTTTTTTTTGAATTTCCATTGGCACTAAATGAACCCCATTATTAACGGACCTGTTTTGTGTTCTTTTGAAGCGGCATTTATTCAAAACTTGTACATGAAAAGAAGAGATCTCTTGCCGTGGCCTTCAATTCGGCATTTAGATAAATTGATGACGTTTTATGTTAACAATATTTATTTTCATTCATACATTAATTCGATATACCCCATTCAATCCGAAATAAATGGCACCACGGAATCTGACACATCTGCTTCATAATTTGATATTTTACTACATAAAGCCACTGATGGCAAACTAACAACAAAACTTAATGATAAACGTGATGACGTCAATTTTTCTGCCTTCAACTTCCCTTATTTATGTAGCAATATACAATTATCACCTGCCTATTGGGTTTATATCTCACAGTTAATTCGATACAAAAGAGCGTGTTCTTCGTACGAACAATTTCTAAAACGAGAAAGGCTGCTGACCTGATACAAAGGTATCTACAATCACGTTTGAAGTCAACATTTTACAAATTCTTTGGTCGATAAAAATGACCACTTTTGCAAATACAATCTGTCGTTAAGTCGAATGTTGACTAACGTTTTTCATACAAATTGTTAGGTCTTATTTTCATACTGAATAAACTACAAATACAGGTATCTCCGTTTACCCGATCATGACAAAGAGCACATGGCGGATGTGACCGGTCAACAGAGGATACTTACTCCTCCATGGCACCTGATCCCACCTCAGATTCTAATGTTTTCAGGGGTCCGTGTTTTTATCCACAATTTCAATTGTTTCATTGGAGTTTTTGGGTATAAATATTGGTTGTTATCTCCATTATGGACCTGTTTACCCATATTGTTGTCTCTCAGTATATTTATTAGATTTGTCAATGAGATTTGGCATTTTTCAGTAAGATTTCATTTTCCATCGATTTTAAATATATCAGTAGAGAAAAAAGTATACATTTCTGATTACTATTTCTGTCCTTTTTTTAAACCTCCGCGTTTTGGCAACCCAGTATCACTGAAGTGTTTGAAAAATTTCTCTTTTTAGCGATGAAAAAGCGTCAAACGTAGACAAATCATAACAAAAACTGCTAAAATCCAAACGAACGGATTTCCGTTTTTTTTTATCATAATAGCAAAACGTGAGACGTATTTTGGACTTCAAAATCCGTACAAAATACGGCGAAATCGTAAGAGTAAACAGGTCTGTCCATATTTCACAACGTACATTAAAAAAAAATCATAAAATACAACTTTATGTTTTCGTTAAAACTTGTAAATCAATACAACATGCATCTTATTATAAATTCTGTTATTATTTCAGAATAAGAGTGACCTACAAGGTGTTCTGTTCAGAGGGCTACTATGGACCCGGATGTAGGTATCATTGTCCTGGCAACCCACAAAAGTGTGTCATCTACAGACAGACATACTGTAAAACGGGTAAGACCTTACAAATATAATGCTGCAATTGCGAGGGAAGTGATTTAATTGTGAATGAGGGATGTATTTAAAATGTAATTAACAGGAAATTAAAAAACTTACATTTTAATACGCCCTGGCTTACGCTGCTATAAAAGTAGGGAGGAGAGAAAATCAATTCAGAAAATTAAACATGTTCCTCAAATTCTTGTTTTCAATCATAAATGGACTCTAACTGGGAAAGTGCGCAATAAAAATATCTTTAAATGATTCTGTTTAATGCAAAAGGGAATCGAATTCAGAAAGCAGGCAAGAGAATGAGATAAATTAAACTGTAAGCAGAAAAAAAATCTAGAAAAAATACTGAATGAACACTACAGTGAAAAAGAAAAATATATAAGATAATATGAGGAAAAAAAGGAGACGACAATCCTTGATGAATGTGTGCAAGTGCGATAAGAAGAAAGGGCGAACAAAGTACATATACTGGGCAAATCGACGAACAGGGTATGCCGGATGTACATTTTGACATCGTTGCTTCATACGTTTTTAAGTTTTTGTCATTTGCCATATGAAACAAAAGAATGAAAAAAATGACAAATAAAAAATAAACCTGAATATTAAAAAATGCGGCAGAAAACTACAAGACAAGAAAGCCATACATTTTCCCCCAGTAAAGTCCATGTCACACTGTCACTATTTATAGCCACACAATTCATTTCAAATTCAAAAATCGCAGCAAATCGGGATTTATCGTAGAGGTAGTCGTAGGATATCTTCCTTAATCGTGTTGAATCGCAGCAAATCGCAAAACTCGGCTATTGTTTTGAGCATGTTTAAAACAATCGTGGACACATCACGATTTTTTAAGTATTTGTAGACAATCGCACAACACCCGCACTGCACTCGTACATAAATTCGTAGTAAATCTTCGACATTCGTGGAACTTCGTAGTACTCGCGACAAGGGAGTGTCCTTCGAGTTACTGCGAGTGTCCAAGTTATTGCGAGTGTCCTACGAGATACTGCAAGTGTTCTTCGAATTGATAGGAAAATAGTACGACTTTCCCGTGAATATGTTACGAAAAAGGACGAATGATGGCAAGTGCTGTACGAGTACTGTGCGATTGAACTACCAGTTAATACGATGTAGGCAGACGTTGTCTAATGTTAACACTGTCGAAGACAAAATACCACATGAAATAAAAGGAAACAAGGCTAAAAAAAGTGAAATAAACTGAAAATGCATGTGTCACAGAAAGTATAAAGTGTGTCCAATAAATTCATGAAGAGATTGAACATAATCAAAGTCTCCACACTGTAGCTTTTACCCTGATCAATTACCTTTACTATGATGTTTAATAATTTCAAACAATTCTCCCTTTCTTCTATATGCATTTCATTACAAGTATATTCGTAAGAAATCATCATAAATCGTATGATTATGGTGCGTGTATCGTGCCATATCGTAGTCCTTCCTACGAGTATCATATATAACCGCGTTTAATCCTTCATATATAATCGTGGAAATATCGTAGCCAGTTCGTATTACTGTCGTCTCATTTCGTATTTAAATCGTACAAACTTGGTACTTTGTCGCACAGACATCGTTGACACACTGTTCTGGCAACAAAAAATTCCACACGCTATGGAAAAATCGCAAGACTTACCTGGCGATTAAGGGTGATTTTCAACTTTTTTTAATTCGTAGGTAATCGTAGCATAAATCGTGATAGTGTGACATGGCCTTTAAGCCGGACTTGTAAATAAAACAACCGAAACAAAATTTTTATTATTTACAGGATGGCATGGCGTCAACTGTGATGAAGACTTCAATGAATGCGATACAGCTGATTTTTGTAGTCATGGCAACTGTACAAACACTATTGGTGGCTTCCAGTGTACCTGTCCCATCTCCTCTTCCGGTCTGAGATGCCGGTACGATGGGGATGAATGCGTAATGGAACCCTGTAATGGCGGGGAGTGTGTCAATCAAGTGAGAGGTTACAAGTGCCTCTGTAGGAATGGAACCATGGGTAGAAACTGTGAGAATCTCACGGACACCCAATGCTTAAAAAACACGTGTAACAATCATGGATCTTGCAGCGAACAAGACGGAAAAGCTGTGTGTTCTTGTAACCCTGGATACACAGGAGCTGACTGCTCCGTCAAAGACTTCTGTTTCAACAATCTTTGTCAACACGATTCTACTTGTGTTAATGGCAAAACAAATTATACATGCTACTGTCCAAAAGGCCTCATGGGTCAATATTGTAAAACTGTGGACCACTGCGCCAGCAACCCTTGTCTCAATTCAGGAATCTGTACAAACACACCAACAAAGTATCATTGCGAGTGTGTTGATTATTTTTTCGGGACAACTTGTAGTGAGTACAACTACTGTGGCGGGAACTGTAGTGGCAATGGTATTTGTCACGTGATTGGGAAGGGTCATAATTGTACATGTTACCCTGGATTTAGAGGTAAGAACTGTGAATACCGGGATTACTGCGTTAACATTTCCTGTTCTAATCACGGTGATTGTTACAGTGCGAGCAATGGTTTCAATTGTTATTGTAATAGAGGGTTTGGAGGCAAAACATGTAATCTGACAAAATTTTGTAAATATAATTCCTGTTCCAGACCTTTTATTTGTAACGACTTTAACAACAATAGTTTTACTTGTGAGTGTCCAGCTGGCCTGTATGGAAGCTCATGTCAGTACGTTGACCATTGTCTCAAGAACCCATGTGGAACAAACGGAAGGTGTTTGTCTCTAAATGACACGTATCAGTGTATATGTAATTCCGGTTGGACGGGATTCAACTGCTCAGAGGCAGATTTGTGCAGCCCAAACCCGTGTAAAAATAATGGAAGCTGCTCTTCATCCAACAATTATACGTGTTCATGTCAAACTGGATGGGTAGGCAGCGATTGTGGTATCCATGATCCTTGCGAGAACCACATTTGTATAAACGGCGAAAAATGTTCAGTAGAAATTGAGCAAAAGGTTCAAGTTCATACAGGTTCTGATCCGTTCTCGTTAATAACACCATCAACAACTATTGTAGAGGTAGCGATTGCTAAATGTCAATGTTCTGGATTGAACTGCTCAAGGAAAGATTATTGTGTCTCGATCCCGTGCATGAATAACGGAACATGTACAAATACAAATACAACGTTTCTTTGTTCCTGTTCGAAAAACTGGCATGGAAAAAGTTGTAACTTTTACGATTTCTGCAGTTCATCGCCATGCTCAAATGGTGGAGTATGTCGTCATAACTCTGAAAATGATGACTTTTCGTGCGAGTGTACGAATGGATGGGTTGGCAAAACATGCGAAAGTCGCGATGCTTGTCTTATGGCCCCGTGTGTCAACAATGGTATTTGTGCCAACGTCAACAAGTCATACTTATGTACCTGTCCTTCAGAGTGGACCGGTAAAAATTGTCAGTACTACAATTACTGCACTCAGCATCCATGTGGGGACAACTCAACCTGTGTCAGCCATGACAATTCGTATTCTTGTAAATGTGAGCCTGGATACATGGGACAGCATTGTGACGTTATTGACCGATGCCATTCTCATCCTTGTCTCCACAACGGCACGTGCATCTTGGAGCCGTACGGCTATCGCTGTCACTGTCAAGGAGGGTACACTGGGGACCATTGTGAACGAGATTTGGATGAATGTACGTTTGATCTTTGTCCTGCCAAATCAACATGCTACAATAAAGATGGTGGCTATGAGTGTATCTGGAATAGAAGTCGGCGGCGAAGAATTCCGCTTGGTAAGGGAATTTTACTGGATTTTGTTTTCTATCAAATTTCTGAATTGTTTGATACATTGTCTTTAGTAAGATTTTTGTTTCGAGAGATATTGAAAATAATTAAGTATATGCATCAAGACAATTCCTGCCAGTGCTTGAATGTAAATACTTCAACAATGAAGTCTATATTTTTTTTTAGATTTGGGGAATACATATACCGTAAATCTTTCTGTCAACATTTTTCCTTTTGATCTTGAGAGAGTTGTAGCAGATTTCCATTCCACATTAACGCAAGAATTATGCTCATTCTCTCAGTATACCGTCTTCAAACCAATAAAAATAGAATTTCTTTCAAGGTAAGGAACGCATTGAATTTAACTGAATAATAAAAAGTTTCGTAAATATATGGTATGTGAATACGTCAACACACGTAATGTTATATTCTTACGCTCCCTATACCTTTTTGCAATACAGAATTGTAAGTCAGAATTCAAATGCTTTTAACAGAATTGGTTTTTGCACTATAATTAATTGAATTTGTATACTTTTTTCAGTGCGAATCCACAAATCATATTTCACTATTACGCTTCATGTCAGGGAAATATAAAACACGATGGGATCCGCGAATCAGAGGAAAAACCGTGACAACACTCAATGGTTTCCTATCATAAATATGTGCCAAGAAGAAATCAAAGTTTGGGGACACAAAACTGTAAATTTGCAACATTCGTTTTGTATTTTATTGAGAAAGTGCAAAATGATTTCAGTTAAACATTGCCAAAATCTGCAAATCTTTCGACGTACATATTTGCTGTATCTCCAATATGTTTGAAGAAACTTCATATTTATAATTGTTAGTTTTGTCCCTTTACCTGTCATTGGAACTCCTGTTACCTTTTAGAAAATTGATTTAAAATATTTCCATTGGTCTTTCTTTCAATCTTTACCGAAACATGTAGTCAAAAATTTCTTTGTGTATGCGCAATGGTTTTTATAATGCTAAATTTATGAGGAAGATAGTGGCTTTGTAAATTATAATCTTTAATTCACAATAAAACAAGGGTAACCATATACTAGTATTCAAAATGATTGTTTATTATTAACTCATTTAGCTTTTATTTCCCTCAAGATTAGTTTTGAATTCTCTAAATAATACTAGTTTCTTTTCCTTTGCCTATTTAGTAATACATGTAGTTTCAGTTATTATACTTATGGTTAAATCAGGGTTTGTACCAAGGGATAAAAAAATAAAATTGCATTAGAAGAAAAGGTATAAGTACTAAAAACATTAATTTATAAATAAATACAAATATAAATTTATGAATAAATACATATAAATTTTGGCAAAACACAAATATTATACAATATTTAAATTTGTCCGATGTATAAATTATGCTTCTTAGAATCATCAGCGTTTCTGTATAAGGCAAAACCGCTCTCTACAAATGAAATAAACACTTCTGAGTAAAGAATGCAGCCCTCTCCTTTTTCTCCTCTTTATCAAAATAAAGTTGGCTTTGTCCTTCAGCTGTACTATTAAGCCAGTAACAATTAAGCTTTAAGAAAATTGATATTTATTTTAAAATTACTATTTATATTTAAAATTAAGATTTACAACGTTTTGCATATATTGTCTTTAAGGAGAAATTCACAGTGAATAAACTTTTGTTAAAGCTTTCTATGTACAATTTAGCATGTACATTTCTGTTTTATTATATTACATACCGATCTTTGAAGTCTACAAGAGATTTGATAAACTCAAGTTCTTTTGCAGAATTATCATGGATAAAATCTTTTATTTTCTTATGCTGTTCTAAACCTGTCTCAAGCCACAGTTTGCTAAAACAAAAAAGAAAATGATTTATTCTCTAAGTTAAAGCCAAATGTTTCACGTTTTACATGTATGCTGGAAGATTTTTAGATTTGTTCTTGGGGGTTCTTTTATCAAAGTTCTTACCCCTCCTTTTTCAGTAACATGGGGGCCACTGATATCAAACGCCTCACAAAATCTAAACCATCTTGGCCACCATCTAATGCTTGTCTGTCTTCATATCTGAAGTGCATAATAATAATGTAATTATTTTATGTAGAGGCACATCAGAAATTTTAACATTCAATGCGTATAAAATATTGCAAAATGTTAGGGTTAAATACTTGCTTCTTCAGATCAATCATTCATTACTTTACAGTACTCGATGACAAAGTATGACTTGACTTATTAAGGTCTTCCGTTCCAACGGAAGACCTTCTACTGATTCTGATGGTTAAGATTATTCTTATTATTCTTTTTTTTTTTTCCTAGACGCCAACTTTGAGACCTCATATCTTGCTCATTTCTCAACGGATTTTGCTCAAATTTGCAGGGTTTAAAGACGTTACAAAATTCTATCAGAATGTTGTCAAACATTTCAAAAACCCACTTCTGCTTTTGGGTTATCTCCCTTTAAATGAAAATTTAGGAGGCTTCATTTCCAGACAAAGGCTCAGAGACTACTGAAGCTGGAGTAGAAATTCTACCGAATTTAAATAATAGAAGCACTGAAGTTGTGCACATCAGTTTTTGTTTTTCAATTTCTGTATTCAAAATGGCGCTAGAGAGGGGTCAAAAATTAGAACGCCAAAAAGAGCGAAAATTTACACATATTTTCCTTTTTATCTTCTAAACTAAAAATATTTTGATAAAACATGTAGAATAAAAGTTGTGCACAATTTTAAGGCCTTTCATTTGAGACCACTAAAAAGGGTCTGGCCCCTAAAATTAGGGATCTGGGGCCCTTTAAAGTTTTTGCTTTATAACTCAAAAACGGTAAATATTTCGAAATAGCTGCCGTAATTAAAGTTGTTATTTAACATCTTATTGATCTCAAGAAAATGTTATTTTGTTTGAGTCTTGTGTTCTAAATGAGCCAGAAGCATAACACATATACAGGTAAGTGTTTTCATTCAGCAAGTAAACAAGAGCTCTTCATGCGTGTAATTAAAATAAACTTACTATAAATAATAAACCTTGCTATATTAGATGCTAATATTCTTTAGAATCAGGTTTTTGAAGTATTTTGTGCTTTATTTCCAAATTATTTACTGACAATTTTCCCTTTTATTTCGTTTGTTTTCAAATTTGGATAAACCAGTCTACTACACAGGGAAAAAAAGATAACCTTTTCTTCTTATCATATAAAAACAAACAATAAAGTTAGAAAATAAAACAAAACTTTAAACATAGACTATTCACAGCCATTAAGTACACGCCTTTTACATTCACCTCGTGTGTTTACAATTATGTAACCCCTCCCTCGATAGCGCGTGGCAAAGGAGGTCACCGAGGATCAATCGGCGTGTGAACCAGCGACCTAAGGTCATACACAAAACAAACCATAGAATGGCCATTCCAAATACATTTTAACTAAGTGATGAGTGGATAAATATGTTGAATCTTTCAGATTATTTCATATCTTTGATTAAGTCGCTAGTACATTTCAATTTATATTTTATTCGCTCAATTACAAGAAAGTTGCATATTTATTCTTATAAACATTGCATTGCTTAGATAATTGCGCTTTGTGGAAAATTACTTTAAAATCATTTCGAATCTTTCATATGATTCCGTCTTACTGTTTAATTATCACTCGCTCGTTTTAATCAGCTAGTCTTAACTGCCTTTCACTTATTCACTTCAAATTCAATGCATTTTGAATGCCGAAAAGACCACTTTCTTTGCGTATTAAAGAAACAGTTTATTTATCTCTCTTATGTTATTATTTAACGAGTTGCTATTTCTTTCATGAACATTAAACAGGATGTATATAATTAAAAACGATAATTGTATGTAGAGGTCACATTTTTAATTGTCAGGAAAATCGAAAATAAAATTAAGTACTTTTGAGTTTGTATTATTTTCTTCCTAACTTACAATATTATTGCATACAAAATACTAGGTCGGACGCATGTAACTTAACCGCCTCAATATTTCACTTGTATTTGAAAATTCTATCGAGCGTCGAATGAATTTTACCCTTTAAAAAGTGTACCAAAAAAAAAACCTTCCTATGCAGTTTTCTTTGGGAATCAATTGGCTTCGATAGTCTACTCCGACATGTGTTGACAAAACTCACGCAATGAGAAGCCATACATTTCAAACTTGTGACCTCTTGGTCAGTGCATGTGAAGATTACGCATGGCAATTAGTGTCTGGAAAACGAAGTATGTTTTATAAGTGATTTGACAGGTTAAGATTTGTTCTCATTCCAAATTAAATACAAACACAAACCCTTTATTTTCTTTGTTATTTTATACCGTCAGTTATATCAGATAGATTGTTTTAAAAACGTGTTGTTTAGGAAGATTAATCTTATGCATTTGTTTTATTTCATCTAATAAATTGAATTTACCCATGACACAAATTATTGATACATGCATGTAAGTACGCGTAAATGCAATTTAATTTGTTTATGCGGAAGAGCGCCCAAAATAAATACACTTCGAACTCTGGAATTTCCCTATTTTACTGTTTAAATCATAGGTCCACTCAGCTGACGAGTTGTTTTAATAACGGTAATAAATTATATTCAAGTCCTGGCCAGCGATCGTTACGGTTGGTGACATTGCAATTAAACTGGTCGATACTAAGGTACTAAGATACTAATGGGTGTATATATTTTCACCTAATATGTTTTCATCGAGTGTTTTCATAAGAAGTAAATTGCTGGAGGATATCATGTTCTCCCTGATCACATCGATAGCGTGTAGAAACAGCGGTATATGAACACACGCTTTTGTGTACAAAGCAAACGTGTAAACCAAAAGGATGGGAAAAAAACGACGGAATAAAAACATTTCTCTATGATTATCCGCCAGAGAACTTGTGAAAATTATACCCAAATACAATGTAACGAAGGATTTTGGGTTTAATCCCGAGTACACAATTATAGCAATGATGTGTACATGTACATGCAGAATACCTCTTTTTTTATCCTTCGTCCATGTGTTCCTCCTTAACGGACAAAATTATCAGTAAATTATATTATACCGAATGAGGTTGAAAAATGCCGAACTTTATTTCTTAAAATTAACAGCAATTATCCGACTTTTCTCATATCACTGTAAAAATGCCGTAAAAACTAAAACCGTCTGATTTGACTTTGTCAACGCGTTTTAGATCGGGTTTGAGATTTTTATTAAATGTCTGGAGTATTTCGCTTATTCTGCAAGTCCGTATAATGAAAGAAAACACTGACAGATTTAGAGGAGGTTCAGGGGCCTGCCCCCCACTGGCGGATTTAAGTGGGGCTTGGGGGCGCACCCCCCCCCCCCTAAAATTTTCAAAATATGACATGACTAATATTAATAATGCCATACTTTTTTATAATTAATGGTCAATTAAAAAATGGTAATTTTATTTTATGACCAAGTATCGGTTTTCTTAAAAATCAAGTCTGAAAACCTTGCATTCCCTAGGCTATGAATATTATCTCATAATTATTCAAAGCGGAAAACGTCTCCCGATTTCGTTTGAAGGGTAGACAGCACTTGTCAATTTCCTATGATGGTGCAAAGAAAAATACTGCAATATTGAAAGGCTGGTCGAAGGTAAATAACATTCGGCAAACCTCGGCTGATTCCGTCACCTTCATCCAAATGAGGTACGAATCGGCCGAGGTGTGCCGAGTGAGGTAAATAAATGAATTTAAAATCATCAGGTCTACGTTACAAACCTATCCACTGATTGATGTATTTATTTATCAAATGGTGTAACTATGCAGTAATTTACTTACATAGATACAAGACTTTTTTTAACGTCAGGATATAGGTTAGGATGGTCACAGACGAGTGTAACTTCGACCACCTGGTTAATTTCGACTGTTCATAAATAGCTTAAAATAATTTGTTTATAACCCATTATAGTGTACACACATCTATTTTATGCAGAAAGAAAATGCATTTTTCATATACAAATCAATGTTGATAATAATAGGCGAAGTTTATTTCTTTACCGGAAAATTACATCCAAGAAGAAACTTTATCGCCCGAAAAATTACGGACGAGTATTTTTAAACCATTGCGGGGAATTATCAGTTTATCACCTCTAAAAATATCTTGTATATGCAGAAAGACACAGTGTATATTCCTGGCGTGAAATTTATCAACTATGTTTAAATTTGCAATTTAAATTCATACCTTTTAAATTTATAGTATTTAGTTTTTACAAATAAAATGCAAATCAGCTGAACAGAAATCGGCCGAAGTTACCCTTTGCATGAATACGGCGTCAGCAGGTAACTCAGTTCGACCAATGAAAATGACGCAATGCTATTTGTTACCAGAAAAAAATCATGACCACCATCCGTATAAAAAACTTAAAAAGTATTAGGATAAGTATTATTTACAAGAATACTCCGTAGAAACTAGTTCTATAACCGTGAAAAAATCATCTGTTTTGTTTACATGCGGTTTAGATGCCTGCGCATATATATATATATTTGTAGCATGCCTTGACAAATCGGTAAATTAGTCTCTAGGCAGCTGGTGCACTTAATGTCTTCAAATTAGGTACATTTTGAAAATTGCTTTTTTTTCTTTTTGTCAGCATTTTTTCACAATCTTTTATGTTTTACAACAGAATAATTTAAATTAATATATATGTATTTTTTTAAATTAGAGATGACGCGAATAATTTCATTTATATTTGCACATCGATCGAAAATACCCCGTGTGCAGTTGAAGTTACCCAACACACAAATCTTGTAAATCGAACACATTTATTTTATATCATGACGAATAATACATATAACACAATGTAATCTGAACAATAAAAGGTATTCCGAAGGAAAAATAATCCAGTAAATGTTGAGCGTAATACATGTAATAGGCAGTGACATACTTGAACAAATCTAAATATAAAAAAATAATCAGTCGAAATTACACCACCCTACCCTACAGTGTATCTGTCATATATGTATAATACTTATAAAAACAAACGGTGCAATATTTATTTTTCAATATTCAGATATTCTTTGTGTATCATTGTGCTTCGTTTATTTCATACTGCTATAAAGGGAACTGCACGTTACAGCGTGTTTGTTTATATTGTTTCGTTGGCTGCGGTGGAGATACATGTGCAGGTCAGTGAATGGAATTTAAAAAAAAACAACAACACTTTTTGGAGTAACATTAGAGTTACATACAAATATCAGGTTGACTAGCATCCTTGCTGAAATAATAATGATTCAGAACGACTTCTGACATACACGAAGTTCGGAGATTCACGAAGTTCGGAGATACACAAAATTTCTGCTTTCTCAAGAGTAAATTTGAAATAAAAATTATCAAATGATTAATAAATTTGTACATTATTCTTAAGCAGACGTGAAATTCCTACAAAGACTTTAGAGTATTGTAAGTTACAAACTTAATTCATATCTTATAGGCTTTTGTGTAAAGGAAGTAATCAATACAACTATTTTTGTGTCTGGTTTTACTGACTCTTAAAATTCACGAAAACCCAGGACCTTCCGGGGGCTTCGCGCCCTGGGCCACCACCCCCTGCCTGAACGAAGTTATCCACGCCCCCCCCCCCATCACAAATCCTATATCCGCCCATGGCCCCCTTTTGTATCCAAAATATACACAAGATTTAATAAATCAATTTATAATGTGGCTTTGGGCCCCTACCCCGACACAAAACTGGTCGGGCCCCCTTTTCAAGATTCCTGTTTCCGCCACTGAAAAAGAATGTGTTGTTCTCTTGGATGCCGATATCTGAATTATGTTTTATTTAAACACCTAGTCTAATATATCATGGGCGCCAATAATAGGACGATTATTTGTTTTTTAAAATAAAGTGGTTCTTACAGATGTTAAAAAAACCTTATAAACGGCTAAATAATTATTTAATTCATTTACAACAAATGTTGGTTTAGTTCTTTGCTTTCATAATCTAACTTTTTATAAATTAACACGAAAGTCGTGCGATCGTATACAAATACTCAGAAGCAATCTTTCATGTTTTATTTAAACACCTAGTCTAATATATCATGGGCGCCAATAATAGGACGATTATTTGTTTTTTAAAATAAAGTGGTTCTTACAGATGTTAAAAAAACCTTATAAACGGCTAAATAATTATTTAATTCATTTACAACAAATGTTGGTTTAGTTCTTTGCTTTCATAATCTAACTTTTTATAAATTAACACGAAAGTCGTGCGATCGTATACAAATACTCAGAAGCAATCTTTCATGTTTTATTTAAACACCTAGTCTAATATATCATGGGCGCCAATAATAGGACGATTATTTGTTTTTTAAAATAAAGTGGTTCTTACAGATGTTAAAAAAACCTTATAAACGGCTAAATAATTATTTAATTCATTTACAACAAATGTTGGTTTAGTTCTTTGCTTTCATAATCTAACTTTTTATAAATTAACACGAAAGTCGTGCGATCGTATACAAATACTCAGAAGCAATCTTTCATGTTTTATTTAAACACCTAGTCTAATATATCATGGGCGCCAATAATAGGACGATTATTTGTTTTTTAAAATAAAGTGGTTCTTACAGATGTTAAAAAAACCTTATAAACGGCTAAATAATTATTTAATTCATTTACAACAAATGTTGGTTTAGTTCTTTGCTTTCATAATCTAACTTTTTATAACTTAACACGAAAGTCGTGCGATCGTATACAAATACTCAGAAGCAATCTTTCATATTTAATGAACGTATAGGTGAATAAATTTCCTCTCATCACTATACGTAAACCCCCATCCTCGAAATAAATAGAATGTTTTCCTTAGCAGTCGGTTGGTTTTACCAGGTACATGTCAGTACAATTGAGGATGGAGCTTTATAGAAGCAGGTGATGAATTCCGAGAGAAAGGCACTGCCTATTTTATGTACATGTACATTCTTAGAGACCTGGTTTTCTGAACCGATCTCACTGTTATTCAAAGACCTAGTTAGAAATTCTCTCTCTCTCTCTCTCTTTGAAATGCAGGCCCGTCGATTGTAAAAAAAAGATGACAAAATAATTTCGATTTTTAATAAGTATCTCATCTCCCAAGCCAAAGACCCAAGTAAGCTTTTGCTGTTCATAATTCTTCATCTTTGTTTGCTATCTTGGTGTATATAAGCATTATCGTCGTTGTTGTTCTAAAGCTACTCGTAAATTTTTCTCATTTTTATCTTATCAAGAACCACTGGACCATAACAACAAAAATTAACACAGAATATTTTTGGTAAAGTTTTGTTCAAATGAAGGGTCACATCCTCTTTTAACGGATACATGTAGAAAAAATTAGATGGGGTCCAGGCGCAGATCAAGGAATTTTTTTCCACGGAGGGGGGGGGGATCCCAATAAAAAAATATTTCAACCCAGAAATTTCTTGACGAGCCAAAAAAAAAAAAGAAAGAAACTCTTTTCCCAAATGTGAAAAACCTATTTCGTGTGTGTGTTTGTGTGTGTATGGGGGAGGAGGGGGGGGGGGGTCGTTGACTTTTAAAGCTTCATACCTAGCTAAGACTTTTCATACCATTTTAACACAGATCCGCGTTTTCGAGGAAGGGTCCGTGTTTTCTAAGGGGGGGGGGGATGGTCACTTTTACTTGTTAGCTCACCTGAGCTGAAAGCTCAAGTGAGCTTTTCTGATCACCCGTTGTCCGTCGTCCGTCCGCCTGTCCGTCCGTCTGTAAACTTTTCACATTTTCAACTTCTTCTCAAGAACCACTGGGCCAATTTTAACCAAACTTGGTACAAAGTATCCTTGGGGGAAGGGGAGTTTAAATTTTTAAAATAAAGGACCAATTTTCCTTACAAGGGAAGATAATCAAGAAAAGACAAAAATAGGGTAGGGTCATTAAAAAATCTTCTTCTCAAGAACCACTGGGCCAGAAAAGCTGAAACTTACGTGGAAGCATTCTGGGGTAGTGTAAATTCTAAATTGTTCAAATCATGACCCCCCAGGGACAGGGCTGGGCCACAACAGGAAATACAAATTTTACTTAGAAATATATAGGAAAAATCGTTAAAAATCTTCTTCTCAAGAACCACTGAGCTAGAAAAGCTGAAACTTTTTTTGGAAGCATCCTGGGGTAGTGTAGATTCTAAATTGTTCAAATCATGACCCCCGGGGGTAGGGCGAGGCCACAATAGGAAATACAAGTTTTACATTGAAATATATCGGAAAAATCTTTAAAAATCTTCTTCTCAAGAACCACTGAGCCAGAAAAGCTGAAACTTATGTGGAAGCATCCTCAAGTAGTGTAGACTCTAAATTGTTCAAATCATGACCCCGGGGATAGGGCGGGGCCACAATAGGGGGAATCTCAAGTTTTACATTGAAATATATAGGAAAAATCTTTAAAAATCTTCTTCTCAAGAACCTCTGGGCCAGAAAAGCTTAAACTTATGTGGAAGCATTCTGGGGTAGTGTAAATTCTAAATTGTTCAAATCATGACCCCCCAGGGACAGGGCTGGGCCACAACAGGAAATACAAATTTTACTTAGAAATATATAGGAAAAATCGTTAAAAATCTTCTTCTCAAGAACCACTGAGCTAGAAAAGCTGAAACTTTTTTTGGAAGCATCCTGGGGTAGTGTAGATTCTAAATTGTTCAAATCATGACCCCCGGGGGTAGGGCGAGGCCACAATAGGAAATACAAGTTTTACATTGAAATATATCGGAAAAATCTTTAAAAATCTTCTTCTCAAGAACCACTGAGCCAGAAAAGCTGAAACTTATGTGGAAGCATCCTCAAGTAGTGTAGACTCTAAATTGTTCAAATCATGACCCCGGGGATAGGGCGGGGCCACAATAGGGGGAATCTCAAGTTTTACATTGAAATATATAGGAAAAATCTTTAAAAATCTTCTCAAGAACCACTGGACCTGAAAAACTGAAACTTATGTGGAAGCATCCTGGGGTAGTGTAGATTCTAAATTGTTCAAATCATGGCCCCTGAGGGTAGGGTGGGGCCACAATAGGTATTACAAGGGGGGGAAGTCTGGTAATGAACAGCATGGCCAAAGTTACTCAGGTGAGCGATGTGGCCCATGAGCCTCTTGTTTAGTATATACATTTAACTGCCCCAAACCCCCTCTAGATCCGCGCATGGGGTCATTTGAAAATAGTATTCTCAAGAATCCCTGGACTAGAATGAGAAAATTTCCAACATAGCATACATTCATTTTTTTTTTGAAATATTGATTCCAGGGAGAAGGTTTGGGCCGGAAAGAGTGTTCATAATTTAACAAAGGAATTTATATATCCCCCCAAGCGAAGTGTGTGGGTTTGGGGTGGGGGTGTTTTGAGTCTTTTGGAATCACACTGTCCGTCTGCCTAGCTGTCCGTCTGTACGTGATAGTTCGCCAAGGATATTATAACTTTGTTATGAAGAAATTGGAAGGTCACTTGGTACAAAGATTACTAATGATCCGAAGGTGTGTCATGGTTTTGATCCAACATCATTCCAGCAAGTTCAAGGTCATTGGAAAAAAAAATAGCAAGTATCATACTTGATACAGAAATTGCTTATGACAAAATTAAAGGGTTTGACACGACTTTCATCCAAGGTCATTCCTGTAAGTTCAAGGTCACTGACAGAAAACTGTAAGATTACTGTATGTGTTATAACTTTTGAAGCTCATACTTGGAAC
This sequence comes from Saccostrea echinata, assembly GCF_033153115.1. Classification (NCBI taxonomy): domain Eukaryota; kingdom Metazoa; phylum Mollusca; class Bivalvia; order Ostreida; family Ostreidae; genus Saccostrea; species Saccostrea echinata. Next base: position 8,241,823 of record NW_026889800.1, read on the forward strand.
AAAGATTGCTTATGATCCACCGGTTTGAGATAACATAGTACTAGACTGGCAGAAGAAGTGGCAAAATTCGTGCCTGGATTATAAATTTATAAGGGGTGGGAGGAACACAGGAAACTTTTTCTCAGATTGCTTGAGATGGGTTTTCCTGACCTTGAACAAAGGTTTTTTCGGCAAGTTCAAGGTCACTGGCAGATAAATATTATTTTTTTTCCACATGCTATAACTTTGTTATATAAAATCACTGGAAGCTTTTACTTGATACAGAGATTGCTTATGATCCAAGAATGTGTTTTGACCTTGATCCAAGGTCTGTCTGGCAAGTTCAAGGTCACTGACAGAAAAGTGCAATATTCTTTTTCAGGTATATCTTTGTCATTGGGTATCACTGGAAGCTCATAATTTGTTCAAAGGTTGTTTTTGACCTTAACATAGGTCATTTAGGCAAGTTCAAGGTCACTGATATAATAAGTGTAAAATTCAAAAAGGTCTAGTCGCCCAAGTGGCGCAGTGGTAAGAGTGTCTGCTCTAGAGTCGTGGATTATGGAGTTGATCCTTACGTCGCAGGTTCGAATTCCACTGTGGGACGCAGAGACTAATCCTTCGGATGAGACCGTACAAACTGAGGTCCCGTCTGGCAGTAGGTGCTGACACGAAAAAGATCCCTCACTGCTAAATGGCCATGTGTGCCGAGTATATTTCAAAATTTGCAGAACTCCATCGGCAAATGGTGGCGTCTCCATATGATTGAAAAATTCTCGAAAGGGACGTTAAACAACATACAAACAAATAAACAAAAAGGTCTATACTTTTGTAATAGAAAAAATTGCATGCATTTGCATTTCACTGAAAAGATGATAAATATATCATCCAGAATGTGTAATGGCCTTGACTTAAATTCGAGGTCACTTAGAATATGATGTTTTGGATGAATAGTCTGAAAGAATACGTGACTGTGATTTTTTTTTATGTCGGGGACATAAAGATGGTGTTTGCTCTTAACAAGCTGCAGAATGTGTCATGGCTTGACGCAAAGTTATTTGGACAAGTTCAAGTTCACTGACAGGGGAATTTTACATTCCTTTACTGTCTTTCTACTGTTGAAACATTGAAAGTTGATGCCCCTTACAGGATTGTTTATAACCTTAAAATGTTGCATGACCTTGACTCAAGGTCGCTCTGTCCTGTCCGGAGCTCCGACGGAAGACCTATTCGTTGCATTGCAACGAGCTCGGCTCTAGTTCTTTTTTTTTTCTTCTCCTTTCTAGACGCCAACTTTGAGACCTCATATCTCGCTCATTTCTCAACGGATTTTGCTCAAATTTGCAGAGTTTATAGACGTTACAAAACTCTATCAGAATGCTGTCAAACAGTTTCAAAAGTCACTTCCGCTTTTGAGTTATTGCCCTTTAAATGAAAATTTATTAGGCTTCATTTCCAGACAAAGGCTCCGAGACTACAAAAGCTGGAGCAGAAATTCTACCGAATTTGGATAATAGAAGGATTGAAGTTGTGCACATCTATTTTTGTTTTTCGATTTCTGTATTCAAAATGGCGCTAATTAGGGGTCAAAATTTAGAACACCTAAAAGAGCGAAATTTAGACATATTTTCCTTTGTATCTTTAAAACTAAACATATTTTGATAAGACATGTAGAATAAAAGTTGTGCACAATTGCAAGGCCTTTCATTTGACACCACTAAAAAGGGGCTGGACCCTCAAATTAGGGATCTGGAGCCCTTTAAAGTTTTTTGCTTTATAACTCAAAAACGGTAAATATTTCGAAATGGCTGTCGTTAAAAAAGTTGTTCTTTAACATCTTACTGATTTCATGAAAACGTTATTTTGTTCGAGTCTTGTGTTTTAAATGCGCCAGAAGCTTGACCCATATACAGGTAAGTGTTTTCATTCAGCAAGTAAACGAGAGCTCTTCATGCGTGTAACTAAAATAAACTTACTATAAATAATAAATCTGGCTACATTAGATGCTAATATTCTTTAGAATAAGGTTCTTGAAGTGTTTTGTGCTTTATTTTCAAGTTATTTTTTGACAACTTTTCGTTTTATTTCATTTTTTTCAAAGTCGAATAAACCAGTCTACTAAAAAAAGGGGAAAAAAGATAACCTTTTCTTCTTATCATATAAAAACAAACAATATACTGAGAAAATAAAACATAACTTTGAAGCATAGACTATTTACAGCCATTAAGTGTGCGCCTTTTACATTCACCTTGTGTGTTTACAATTATGTAACACCTCCCTCGATAGCGCGTGGCAAATTAAAGGAGGTCACCGGGGATCAATCGGCGTGTGTGATCCAGCGACCTAGTCATACACAAAACAAATCATGGAATGGCCATTCCAAATTCATTTTGTAAACTAAGTCATGAGTGGATAAATATGTTGAATTTTTCAGATTATTTCAGAATATCTTTGATTAAATTGCTAGTGTATTTTATTTAATATTTATTCGCTGAATTACAGGAAAGTTGCATAGTTATTTTATAAACAATTTATTTCTCGATATCGAGTTAATTGTCTGTTTTTATTCATAATAAAATTCAAAATATGTAACCTTAATTAATTCCTACTAGTAATGGAACTTTTGAAACTTAAATGTACATGTATGTAATCTAATATACGTTCTTCTGTCGACACCCTTAAAATGTACAACTGTATATATACAAAGCGCCCCAAATATATGCATATCGAGCGTATGGAAATACAAATCCCACATTCACACGCGCCTCCAAAATATGTAGAATGAGACATACATGCGTAACTGTATTTGAATATTACAAATTTATTAGACACCTAACCTTGAACAAATTATTTTTTTCTACTAAACTTATTATTGTATGCGAACAAAATGATAAACATGTAATTATTTATAGGTTCCCATTATTTTTTCTTGAAAATCAGAACACATTTATCAGCTCTCTTAAGGTTTTACGGATACATACAATGTACACGCATGCAAGTACAGAACATGCACGTTTTATAAGTGCATATGCAAGAGCGCCCCAAATATAAGCATATCAAGCGTTTGAAATTCAGAAAAATTCTAAATCCCAAGTCTTTTTTTCCCATTATCTTTGCAATAAAATATCGGTTAAACTGAAATGATTTTATTGATTTACAGCATATATTAAAGTCAATTATAGGTCCGCTGAGTTGATCATGAGTTGTTTTCATAACGGGTAGTCCTCCTGGCCAGTCATCGTCACGGTTTGTAACATCGTAATTACACAGGTAAATACTAAGATGTCAATCCATATATTTTCCATAAGAAATGAATTACCGGGAGATGTCTCGTTTTCTCTGATCATATATTAATTGACAGCGTTTATGAACAGCTGTTAAAACACAGGCCTTTGTAAACCGGTAAATCACAAAAAAGAAAAATCCGAGACAAAAAACAGAAAATATAAATGTCTCTGGAAATAACATTGCCTTTAGATAACTAAATTAAATTAATGTCCGCCGATTTTTGAATTAATCTGAACATTCATTGATGTGTACCTGTACAAGCAGTGTGCATATTTTTATGAAGCCTTCGTCCAAACGAACAATATAATAAATCTTGAATGAATTAACTAACCCCTCAGTACACACACATTCGCCTACACCTGAAATCTAATCAAAATCAGATCTTTTTTACGGCCCGAAATTCTGATAGTCGCTGTATTTCTAATCTGATTGACTATACATGTACAGTACAGGCAACATGGATCCCGTATTTCCCGCGCCCCGTCGCGGTATAAACACAACGCGGGATTTGGCCAGGTGAGACAGGTAAACCGCGTTCCCTCCGCGGGAAATTCATCACCTACCTGTCCCCGCCGCGGTTAAATCATCGATCACCTAGTATCGTAAACAAACGGGAGTTATCTCCCCGAACAGGAATTTTGCGAAATTCCCTCTTTAAAAAAAACAAATTAAAATCCCGCAGTGTATGTATATTTATGAAAGTATTTTCTTTTATTTCGCAAAAGGTGAAAATAATGAATGAACAAAAAAAAAAATTGTAAAGCAGAATATATTTAATCGTTTTTTTTTTATTTTATTTATTATTATTAATTTTGTTAAGTTATATATCAATACTAAAGCGACATCTTTTTTTAAATAGTATCAAGAAAACTATTTATAAGCTGAGTCATTTGAGAGTTTAACGCGACAAATTTTAATGTCGGAAATATAAGTTCTAATAACTTCTCTTTTCAAATTATATGCGAACTGCAATGTTACATACACGTGCTAAACAATAGTCAGTGCGAGTTCCGATTAACAGTTTTCAGCATTCCTATGAGGAAAAAAATATATCTATATACTGTTCATGTTTTTTTTTTTTTTTTGGTTTTTTTTTTTTTGTTTTTTTTTACCAAATTTAGAACAAAATAATTCATTTGAATAATTTCACTTTACTGTATTAATGTGCAAGCATTTCCCTGAAATTGTCGAATGACCGGAAAGCTGTAATATTCGATGGTGAGCGTTTGCAGTGAGTGGGCGCGTGAACGTTATAAAAGATATCAATAAAATACAACAATTTTTTTCCCTCGATATTTACTTCTTTTGTAAACAGTGGTTTGTTTTTAATTTAAACATTTCTCCAATTACAGAAGATGGAATGTGCATGGTGATGAACTTCACAAAACAATTAAAACGGGGGGGGGGGGGGGGTATATCACTAAAACTTATTATTCTCAATAATACTCAAGAAAAAAATCAATTCCAAGTTTACTTGAATATATTCTGTTTCTTTGTGTATTAAGTATTAGTCGCGATCATTTCCTGTGCATAGGGATTAGCAGAGCAAGAGCAGGAAACGGCATGCCCTAGGGGTTTCACACCTGTCCTAGAGTACCTGTGGTAAATTTCTCTGCATGTGCAAGGCGTTGTCTAGCCATACAACACACCAGTCCCTTCAACGTTTCATTATTTCATTATTTCTTCATTTTCAAATGTAACTACAACCATGAAAGTTACACGAGTCAATATATACTTTTTTTTTACCCTGAGTGTATATTAAAAGGAAAAAGATCAATCATACTTTTAAAATAAATTAATAGAGTTTAAATGAAATAAAATAGATCAAATCAAATTATGTTTTATTACTTTTTTTTAAATGCCGACGGGCTTGGTATTTATGTTTCTGTTTAATATATATGTACATGTACATGTGCATGTATTATGCAAGTAGAATGTAAAATTTAAAAAAAACGTACAGAATGTTACGGCACGTGCAACGTTTTTCCTTCGGTCAGTTTATTGATTTATCGAGTCCGTCGATTAAAACAAAATATTCATGATAGAATTTCAATGAAATGAATTGCTTCTGGATTATTTTTTTTCCAGTTTCAATATGTCGTTTCTGTGAACAGATAATATACCGTAGCCGATTTATCAGTTTATTGTCCAGTTGTGGACTTTGACTAATTCTACGATCAAGTTTCTGAAAAACACCGAAATAGTGACAGCCACAGACACTATTTAAGGTCTTCCGTTTAAATAGCATGATTAAAGTCAAAAATATCTACCGAAACAAGATCATCGTCGGAAGCCACGGGTTTTGTGTCCATTCTATTTCCACAAACCCGTGGCTGCCTCCTACCAAATTCTCTCGTTCTCGCGACTGAATCATTGAAGATTTACCCTGACCAATGAAATCACTCTGTAGCAATTTTTGGTATGCTTAAATGGCGGCGCCCATAATGAAATCATGTTTGCTATGCGTGGCAGATTTATTGAAAAAAATACGATAGATCCTGAAGAAAAGATGTGAGTAACGTATATTCTAAAATACTTACAAGGTTTTACATTAAAATACAGGGTTTCAAATGTAGAGGTTGTGTGAGAACGCTGAATAGCGTTACTCATTAAGAAAGGAAATTCGAACCGAAGTTGATGTACAGCTCGTGGTTATGGTTACATCCAAATACAAGATAGACATCATTTTCATTGGTTCTGACTTGAAGCGTCAGATGTTATTCAATTGGTTGAATTATGTTATTAATATTCATGAGAACGAGAGAAATTTGAAGGAGGCAGCCACGGGTTTGTGGAAATAGAATGGACACAAAACCCGTGGCTTGCGACGATGAAACAAGATATAATAACATATTTTGGTGACATGTGGTAGGTACATGTATATGATATTTTAGGCCCGATATCCAAGAGGGGTCCAGTGTTAACAAATGGAAGTGACTTACCTTCTCTATTTCATAATACCGCGGGTATGATTTTTTAATAAAACGTTAATTCTACGTTATTTTTATGGATTTTTCATATGGAATACATTGTAAATGTGTACTAGAAGATTAATTTATGGAAAAAGACGAATAAAAATATTCTTGGACCCCGGGGTGTATATTGGGGGGGGGGGGAGGGGGGGTCCTGTCCACAAGCACCGGTCTCATCCAAAGGATCGATCTCCACGTTTTACTACTTATCCAAACTGGGCATAAAACATTCTCAATGAATTTTTTAATCATTATGCTGAACCTAACAAATTATTCCAACTCGCTGTATGATCTGAAAAAAAACATGGCTGAACTTATCCGTTCAGAAACTCACAGACTGGTATTGCTTTTAACCAGTGTGTGTTATGGCCTTGATGCAAGGTCATTTGGTCGAGTCAAGGTCACTGACAGAGAAACTGTAATTTCGCTACCGTATTTCTACTAGTGAAACATTGCTGGTTTCATGCAGAGTGTGACATGGCCTTGACTCAAGTTCAAGGTCACTAAGGATAAAATGTTTTGACTGTATGTATGGACTAAAAGAACATGACGTGTCACTGTGAACTTTTCAAGTCGGTAACATACAGATTGGGTTTTATGACGAGAGTGTGTCATGGTTTGATGCAAGGCATTTGGAATGTTCAAGGTCACGTACATTCCTTTACAGTTTTTCCTAGCGAAATATTGTAAGTTGCTTCCCCTTACAAGATTGCTGACATGTATAACTTTAGAATGTGGCATGACCTTGACTCAAGGTCACTTCTTCCTTCCGCAGCTCCAACGGAAGACCTATTCGTTGCTTTGCAACGAGCTCGCTCTAGTTACTATATATTTATTGTATACATTAACTACAGGGCTGTACATTAAGCAAAAAGCATTACCATTTTTTTTATAAAGAGATATGCGATATATTGAATTCCTTAACAAGTCTACCAAAAAAGTCTTAAAAATCATTTAATGCATTAATTTTTTTTAAAAAACTTAGTGTTTTATAACCTATTTCGAAGTTCTTGTCTCACTGTCATTACAAATAACATTTAAAATTCAAACTTCTACGGACTATAAAATTAATATGTTAAAATATAGTTGTCTATGTATTTTTTAATAGTTATATAAGATATGTTTCAACCACTATTGAAATAACGACCGCTATTGAAATAATTATTTCAATAGTGGTTGAGAGTACATCTCAAAATCAGAGACAGAGTGCAACCACTATTGAAATAACGTTCACTATCGAAATAATTATTTCAATAGTGGTTGAGAGTGCATTTCAAAAACCAAACACAGGATGAAACCATTATTGAAATAACGTTCACTATTATTTCAATAGTGATTGAAAGTACATTTCAAAACCAAACACAGGATGCAACCACTATTAAAATAACGTTCAAACAATGATTTCAATAGTTTTAAATGCATTTCAAAACTTAAACCAGGTTGCAGCCATAATTGAAATAACGTCCACTATTGAAATAAAGATTTCAATAGTGTTTGAAATAATGATTTCAATGGTGATTGAAATAATTATCTTAATAGTTGCTGACAATGTTTCCAATACCAAAACCACATTGCAAGCCGTACTGAAATAACCCCACTATTGAAAAAAATATAAGGATTAATTGTTCATTATGTTTTCTGGCATAATAAATTACTTTTTTGAGTTTAAATATATGTAATTTATGTTTTTCCTTTCTTTCTAGATATTACTGTTAATACACGGAAATTTTTGATTTAAGTGATGTACTTAAAATTCAAGCAAAGTATGCAAATGTTATATGCAAGCTTATGCTGAATCTGGCTGACTCAGCGTAAACCAACAGCCAATCAATCAATATATTCAAGTTTTAAGTAATTTCGTCATATAAGTTTCAACTTTGCTATTAATTGGGGAAAGTAAAAGATTATAAATACAGATAATTGTAGAAGTTAGAACATCTACTTTAAAAAGAAGTAAGAAGACTGATACTTATGTTTACAAAATTTCTGATGAAAATATTGTTATTTTTAAGTAAAAGGATATAGAATAGAAGTAAATTCTTGCTTATATTCATTGGCTTGCCTTTACTACAAATATGGATAGTACATCCAACGTATCTACTCGTTATTAAAAACAACATTAGGGGAAACTTATTATAAGCATTATAACAATAGTGGTTGTTATTTCAATAGTGGTAACACGTAAAAAACCACAATAGAATTAATATCCACTATTGAAATAATTATTTATGTAGTGGTTGTTATTTCAATAGCTGGTGCATAATTACAACCACTATTGAAATAACGACCACTATTGAAATAATTATTTCAATAGTGTTTGAAAGTGCACATCAAAACAAAACATAGGTTGCAACCACTATTGAAATAACGTTCACTTTAGAAATAATTATTTCAATAGTGTTTGAAAGTGCATTTCAAAACCGAACACAGGTTGCAACCACTATTGAAATAACATTCACTATTGAAATCATTATTTCAATAGCAGACATTATTATGTTCCCCAAACGAAGTTGGGGAACATATTGTTTTTACTCTGTTTCTTATTAGGGTCTTCCGAACTTCCTTCGGAAGACCCTTCTGTTATTCTACTGTTTCTTATTATTATTTTTTTTTTCCCGCCGATTTTCAGCAGGCGATTTCTCGGAGACCTTTCGTCCGATTGCTATGAAACTTTCAGGGTAGATACAATGTGTTGTTGCCTAAAAACGGTTTTTTCAAATTTTTAATATGTACCTCCATTCATGAGTTATTGCCCTTTAATCGATATTTGGAAGGTCTCTTGTCCAGTAGAAATCTCCGTAACGATATATGATATTTGCATGAAAATTGGAGAACTTGTAACTAATACATTGTAGATTTGCAGAACATTAAAATTGTAGGCTAATTTTATTACGTTTGGAAGCTATTCGACGGCAAATTTTAAGAATTATTTTTCCATGAAATTTTGCTGCTTTTTGTTTAATAACTTTTAAACTGATGAAAATTTGGTAAGACATATAGAATAAAAGTTGTGTGTAATTACGAGAGCTTTCAGATAACATCAAGAAAAAGGGGCTGGCCCCTATATTTAGGGGACAGCAGGTCATAAATGTATTTTTTGGATAGCTAAAAATATTAAAATATTATGAAAAAGTTTGAATGACATAATTTCTAACATATTAAATCTTGTCATCTGGTATAAAGAAAAACAAGCTCCGTGCTATATTTTATTATATTTTATAAAATAATTATTTGAGAATCGTACAAGAACAAGTTGTCTACAAACCAGCCACGCCTTTTTGGGGCGTCGTAGCACATGCTTGTACGGTTTTAGATAGTTGTTGTGTTTTAAATAAATTGTTTTGATTCGATTTCTCTGTTTTCTTTTATTTAAATCGTTTATAAATGCAAGTTATTTACACAAATAAAGGTAAATCAACATGTACTAATGCATCCGTATAGAAAAAGTCTAAATCGGGGCCTCTTGTTTGTAACCTGGATGTAAACAATCACGAGCGGCATTGTGGGAAGGAAGATACCCTGTGAGGGTGCATCGATTTACCCAAATGGACCCAAATGGAACCCAAATGGACCCAAATGGAACCAAATGGAAACCTAAATGGACCCAAATGGAAATCAAATGGACCCAAATGGAATATTAAATGTATATTATTGTATTTTCAAGTTGTTACTTATTTAATGAACATAATAAACTTGCAAATGGAGAATATTAATTATTCATTTCTAATATTGTATTTTAAAATACGAATTAATTTTTTTCTATTTGTAACTTTTGCATATCATTGAATACAAATTGAAATATTTCATATTAAAGTTTATTTAGAGGCCGTAGGAACCGGGGGAGGGGGGGGGGCACGGGGGAGGCGCCGCACACACCCCAATAATTTTGCCGATGTATAGAATACTATAGAAAATTAATTCGTATTTTAAAATATAATATTAGAAATGAATGGTTAATATTCACCATTTGTAAGTTCGTTATTTTCATCATTTTAAATAAGTAATAACTTGATAATACGATAATATATATTTAATATTCCATTTGCTTTCCATTTGGGTCGATTTGATTTCCATTTGGGTCCATTTGGGTTTCCATTTGGGTCCATTTGGGGTCCATTTGTGTCCATTTGGGTCCATTTGGGTTCCATTTGGGTCCATTTGGGTAAATCGACGTGCCGGACCTGATATACGAAAAACGTGAATTGATCTGATGCTTTGTTAGTAAATATTTCAAAAAAGTGTAGTTTAGTATAGCATAATGCTTCATAATTAATAATTTTTAAAAATAAATCATGTATTACATTTAATCTGATTATTTTATTTTTTAAAATATCATCAGGTCGAATATCAGGTCTTTAGTATATCAAGTCTTTAGTACGTCCCTGGAAGTAGCCATGCAAGTCGGAATTACAGACAGAAGACTGAGAAGTGAAGTTCAGTTGTACATTTTGTCAACGTGTACGAGCCGTATGTAGACATGCATATTTAATCCACATCTACGAAGCACATGAAATCCTTGGCTGCATACAGGGAGCATTAGTCTTAAAGGGATATATATATTCTTGCGCAAATTGTTTCCGAGGAAATTCTGACGATCACATTAACAGCGATGAACATGCAGTCTATGTCAGAGTTTTCAGTGATAAATGTAGCGAGTGACGAAAGAGTTCACGGTGACTTTTTAATATGTGATTAGCGTGGACCTTAGAAATGAAGGTTAGAATTTTTCTTATCTAAAATTTAACAGCTGCTTACAGCACTGATGTTTACATGTATATGCCAGCAAATGTATAAATGTGCGCACAAACACTGATGTATGCTATCTATTTTATGGTTCAGACTCTGTCTGTTAGCCCTGACAGGACATTGTCAAATCCCCATTGCTTTACCTTATATTTAAATACATGTGAGCATGTAATTTCACCAATTAAGACTTATTAGAGAGGTTGAGATTTCATACGTGTATGGGTACGTCTTGTAGGGGAATTCCCTAAATTTCTTGCATATTACATCACAGTTTTGGTATTGATAAGTTTTCTACACGTTCCTACAACTTGTAAAAAGGCATCTACATATAGGTGTAAACGTGTAGCTTTTTCAATAAAAACTAGTCAATTTATGTGTATTTAGGATGTTAAGTTTCATGAACACTTATTTTAACCATGTTTTGTTCATTAACTAAAGTCAAACTAATGTCACAAAACTACAAAATAGTTGAAACAGAGACACCGATTACAGCCTTCACGTTCATGTTAAACGTCATCAAATCTCAACAGACAAATTTCAAACGTGTACGTGTACGTCAAATTTTGAACACACGTACGCGTACAAGTTTAAAATCTCAACCTCTCTATTGTTTTGATTGAAACAAAAAATTGCAAAAATTCATCAATACACTATCTAACATACTACATGTATAAACATGATAGTTATTGTTATATATTCTTCAACAAGTATGAATAGCTGTGAGAACTAGGGCCTTAATTAATATTATAATTTGTTATACCTTTAAAAATTTGTTCCTATATAAATCTATACCAGCTGTATACTTAAAATGTCTAACATATCCAATGTTTTAAAGAGCAGTCATAAAAAAATCGATGTTGAACCGCGAAGTGAGATATTGAACCTGTCGATGAGATCATTGGACCGCTAACATCACACAATGGGCGGGATTAGTTAAATCTCATTTCTCATTTGCATTCGTTGGTGTTTGACAGTTACGGAATTGACCGAGTTTTACCTCAGTGTTGGTAAAGGAAATTTACATCACAGAAGCCAGCATGAAATACATGTATGTCAAACAAAAAAAGAAAATAAAAGGTATAACGAAACATTTATTGACTGTGTTCTCGCAGGGCTCTTAGTTCTGTATAACTGGTGCCATGGAACGCCCCCATTTCCAATGCAAAATAGCTACCTTTTTTCCCAAAAGAAAGGTGTAAATTTCCCAATTTTCTTTAACAAAATATTTTTGAAAAATCAATCGATGAAACTTAATCACCAAAAACAAACACAAGTGAAAGTGAAACAAACTAGGTGGCAGGGGATAGTTTCGTACTAAAGGCCCGGTCAAATTTCTTTAAAAACTGAGATATCCCCTGTTTGATGTGATATTTTATGTAGAAAAATGATTAGAATAATTATGGGACACATTTGCAGTGTAGCAGAGTGCTTGCTGAAAAAAATGATGTGCAACATGTAGACTAAGGTGTCACTATGACGCTTATCATTTACAGAGTTGTAAATGCAAAACTAAGACCCGTGGTCAGTTGCAGAGGAAATTCAGCTGAAAAGCAGTAGGCCTTGGAAGAAGGTGTGTATCTCAGTCAATTGGTGAATTTTTATTACAGCATGCATTGATTTACAGACTACTGGGTGTTTTATCCTGCTCGCTCGGGCCTGGGGGTGGGTTGTATGGGTGCGACTGAGGCCCAAATCTTGGAAAAACAAGCCAAAATGTGGGGAGTTTCCAGGTGCATTTTTGGTACATGTGCACTCTAATAGGCAGGTAACATGTAATTTGTGGACATAATTTGTGAGCCATGGGCATGTGAAGTGTAAATAATTAGCCCCTGGAAAACAGTGTCCCCATGTTCATGTTTTTTATGGATCGCAATCATATGTGTACCCCCTCGGCACATGTTTGGCATTACAAAAAACTATCCTCAGCCCCCTAGTTCTATGTATTAGTTCATGCCACATATATTCATAAACTGGTTCGGGGAACCAGGTTATTGTTATTAGGGATTTAGGAAACAATGAGCCATTAATGCAAAGTATTATGTCAAGAAAATTGACAAGAAAACATCATCTAGGTGCCAAAATATAGACATTTTATTTAAACAACAATAAGCTGCACCTAGCACCAAGCCCACCAGTCAGTCTCACACTGAATCTGAAAACCACAATGACCATGTGATCGAGGAAATTCTAGAGGATGTGACTAGGGAATGTCAATCAGAAAGACAAATAACCGCAGTTTCAACACTCAAAGTTAGAAATGAGCAAAGCCAATGTACTTCCAAAAGTAGACTACCAATGTTTGTTCTGTTTAACAGTTTATTCAAAACCAGAATTAAATTGATGATGAAATACTAGAAAAGCAAAATTTTGTCAGTTTTTTCATAAATGTAATTGGTTTTCCCAACTTTCCCAGAAATGATGGTAATTTTCCCAATTTGAACGGCCCCTGCCCCTGTCCCAAAAAGTGGTGTGAGAGCCCTGTCTTGGGGTAAAATGCAATTTGTTGACCCCTTAATTGAATCAAACTGTTTTCTTTTGGCCTAATAGCCTCAGGCAAACAGTTTGGTTCTTGGGTTCGACAAAACACATGTTGCCCTTGAACCCAGTTAATAAATGTGTATTATTATTGGAAAATCTAAAAATGTCACTCAGTTAAATTGCAAAAGAAATTTGGAAATATTTTTATGCATAAAAGTTTGAATTATTTCTGTGATAAGACTGCAGGATTGGTTTGTGTTTTGTTTATTGCCCCTTCAAAATTTTTTTAGTCATATTATTATGCCACCACTTGCTGGTGGAGGCCTGCAAATACAGACCTGTACTTGACACTTATGGCCTTTGGGAAGTGAGGGATCTTTTTCGTGCCAGCACTTTCTGTGACACAGAACCTCGGTTTATACAGTTTCATCCGAGGAACAAATCTCCACATCCAGCTTTGGGATTTGAACCTGCGACGTAAAGATCAGCTTCTTACTGACACTTTGATTGATTGTATGTTGTTTTACATCTTACTTGAGAATTTTTCACTCATATAGAGACATTACCACATACTGGTGAAGGGCTTCAAATATAGACCTAAATACTTGGCACTCAGGCCATTGAGCAGGGAGGGTTCTTTATTGTCACAACATCTACTGTGATGTTTTTAAGGTCTCATCTGAAAAACCTTTGACTTTTACTTCTAATACTGGGCGTTTGGTGAAGGAACCTTCACTACCTATATGTTTATGTCTTAGGTTTGATGCAGCACATGAGAATCAAGCCCTAGCCTCCTGATTACAAAATGAATGCCCTACAACTAGGCTACCATTACAGATAATGAACTACATTATATACCATGTAAAACATTGTTTAGCAAAAAATTAGTTCTTGAAATTAGAAAATAGAATTTTTTATGACTGGGGTATGTAAACTAAGAGTGGTATTTGGGTTAAACAGTAAAAACTGCGAACAGACTTATAATGAATTGAAGCGAATAGTGAAGTGATTTTCATTCCCTGTGGTTTTAAAACATACTGAAAACTAAACTGAAAAATGAATACATTTATAATGAATCAAAATTATTCATCCCTGGCACTAATAAGCATGTTTTACTGTAATGACAAAATAATGGGGATTTGTTTTCACAGTGGCTGTATATTATGAATAATTTAACTAGTCGATTGCAACTTTTCAGTTTTAAACTAATCTTGTTTAAGCAGACGAGCAGGAGTTTATGGAGACAGACAAGCATCTACTTGAATGAGACTAGTTTTAAACATGCTATCTAAATGATCTAAGTGGTATATTTTTTGAAAAATATGTATACTGGTATATTATTTAAAAAGTACATATTATACAAAAAAATACCGACTAACCGGTTATGAAAATCATAACCTGTCAACCCATACTAAACCGGTTACTATATTTCTGACTGATTAGATGGTTACCCAGTTGACCATTGCCATCCCTAATAAATTTTTTACATGTACAAGTAATGTGCATTTCCTTTATGTGAAATCATGAAAAAAAACCTAATTAATCCCTATATATTATTTTATTACATCCTCAAAATTGACTGCATGTAAACATCTATTTAATAGAGTACTTTTTACAAATAATACGTGGAAAATGTGACAGTATGTTTGAACTCTGTTTGATGGTTTCACTAGGGATGTCAATGAATATTCGAGTACTCTACTATCATTCGATCATATTGACTATTGACTAAAATTTGATTAGTCGGTTATTCCTAAAAAATTTGCTACTCTTTAATTCAATGTAAAAAAAATTGGATCTGCTCAGTTGATTTATTAACATATAAGTGTTCAAACTCAGGGAAAGGCTTAACTGGTCTTTGTTAATTGTTCAAAGGAATTTTTTTGTTCAACAAACAATTGCATTGGCATACTTTAAAAGATGTAAGATCCAAATTGTAAAGTTTCAACCTGCAATTTTGTAAGATCTCATATAATGTAACTACCAATTTATGAAGAATAATAAAACAGCTGATACGTATTTATAAATACATATAAATTGGGGGACAGTTATGAGCATAATTTAAGGTGTTTCTTTCTGATATTAATATCAATCATTTTAAAATTGTATTGATTGTTTGCAAAAATCTCATAATTAAAATTTTGTTTTTATAATTTTTTAATTTTTCAAGAATTTGTTGTATTTTGGTTATAACGTAGATTAAGTATTGTACAGGCGAGCAGTCTCTTAAAGACAAATAGGAAAATGACGTGAAAAATTAATTTAAATTTCAACAAGTACTCGACTTTCATTCGACTAAAGCCTCTGACTGTTCGACTAAGCTGTCCGAGTAAAATTAACATCCCTATTTATCATTTATAAGTTGCACATTTTTTTTTTTAATTTTAAATGAGAAATTTCAATTTCTTTTGGATAGGTGTGACTGCCATCTGATAACTGAAATTTGAAACCAAGCATGACTATATTTGCCAGAAGAGCATCTGCTGGGAGATGACAATTAAAGAATAAGCAGCATATTGAAATTTAAACAGTCACACAAGGATAAAAGTCCTTCCATCTAGGATTATGGACACATCAGGCCTTAATACATTAAGAACTTGTAATATATATGTATTTTTACAAAATAATTTAGAGAGAACTGCTATTTTGGCATATACAACAAAAAGTGTTAACATATGTGCCTGTTTCAAATGACTCCAGTGCTAAGGGCATGTACATGAACGAGGGTTGTTAGAAAAGTTTGCGGACACATTGATATACTGAAAAATTACTGTGCACTTTGAAAAATGACATTTTTCTGATTAAATTCTTAAATTTTGTGTATCTGTTTATTAGTATGTAAAAAATCAGGTTTATTTACTAAAATTTTGAAAATATACGACTTTCACTGTGCAGTCATAGGATTCATGGAGCAATCATTGATGTTTTTTTAGCTCACCTGAGCTGAAAGCTCAAGTGAGCTTTTCTGATCACATTTTGTCCGTAGTCCGTCTGTCCGTCCGTCTGTAAACTTTTCACATTTTCAACTTCTTCTCCAGAACCACTGGGCCAATTTCAACCAAACTTGCCACAAAGCATCCTTGGGTAAAGAGGGTTCAAGTTTGTTCAAATGAAGGGCCATGCCCTCTTTCAAGGGGAGATAATTAAGAATAAGTGAAAATTTGGTGTCTTCATTTAAAAATCTTCTTCTCAAGAACCATTGGGCCAGAAAAGTTGAAACTTATGGGAAACCTTCATTACATAGTGTAGATTCAAGTTTGTTCAAATCATGACCCCCGGGGGGTAGGGTGGGGCCACAGTGAGGGATCAAAGTTTTACATAGGAATACATAGGAAAATTCTTTAAAAATCTTCTCAAGGACAACAAAGCCACAATTAGTCATATTGATATGAAATCATCCTCAGGTAGTGTAGATTCAAGTTTGTTCAAATCATGACCCCCAGGGGTAGGGTGGGGCCACAATGGGGGATCAAAGTTTTACATAGGAATATATAGGAAAATTCTTTAAAAATCTTCTTCTCAAGAACAACAAAGCCACAATTAGTCATATTGATATGAAATCATCCTCAGGTAGTGTAGATTCAAGTTCGTTCAAATCATGACCCCCGGGGGTAGGGTGGGGCCACAATGGGGGATCAAAGTTTTACATAGGAATATATAGGAAAATTCTTTAAAAATCTTCTTCTCAAGAACAACAAAGCCACAATTAGTCATATTGATATGGAAGCATCCTTAGGTAGTGTAGATTCAAGTTTGTTCAAATCATGACCCCCCCCCCCCCCCAGGGTAGAATGGTAGACATCTTTAAAATTCTGTTTCAAGAACAGCAAAACCATGATTAGTCATATGAATATAGAAGCATCCTCAGAAAGTTTAGATTCAATTTCATTCAAAACATGGCAACTGGGGATAGGTTATGCCTAGAACAGTTGATCAAAGCTTTACATATGAATATATAGAAGAAGAAATCTGCTGACAAAGAACAGCAGAGCCATATTGACTCAGGTGAGCGTTGTGGCCCATGGGCCTCTTGTTTATGTTAGGTGATGTGACAGCCTGATTCCAAACCTGTTAAGCTATTCATAGCTATAAATACCTTTCAGTTCTATCATTTATATGTCTTTTCCCTACTTCAAAATTGAATAACTATAGCAAGTCATGTTACTTTTTTCTATTGTTGCGTATCAAATATTAGTGAAATCTTAAAATCTATGTTTACGCAGTAAAGCAATAGGTATGGAAACTATGCAAAATCCATAGGTGCAACATCCATGTGATAAACGGTGTACTGGGATATCGCATGGACTGGGGCATCAAAAATGTTAATCCTTCCATTAACAAAGCTACTACTATTTGAACACTTTTGTCCTAGATATGTATAAGAAATCCCTGAAGCATGGTAAAACATTTTAGTTTCTTTTGGGTATTTTCCTGTCTGAAGAAATAATTTTTTAATAGCTCGATGCTCTCCAAGACTTTCAATGACATTGCAATTCTCGACTTTGTTTTTTTGCTTTGATCATCTATAATTAGTGATGAAACAGTCATAACCCCTCTAATTTAATTCAAAATTTTTTTGACCTCTCATGAATATGGTAGAGACAAGTAAAATATCATTAATTATACCCCCGCTCCGAAGGAGAGGGGGGTATACTGTTTTACCCTTGTGTGTCTGTCTGTCTGTCCGTAACAAATTTTTCGTCAGTTTTCTCGGCAACTACTCATCGCAGATGCTTGAAATTTTAGCACACACTTTGTTGAGGTATGCCATATGGTGGGATTCATTTTTGTACGAATCCCATTTCAACTTCCTGTTTATCCGTGTGTCTATCCATACCATACATACCATATTTTGGTCGCAGTTTTCTCAGCAACTACTGATTGCAGATGCTTGAAATTTTAGCACACATTTTGTTGAGGTATGCCATATGGTGGGATTTATTTTTGTACGAATCTGATGTCAACTTTCTGTTTATCTGTGTGTCTGTCCGTACCATACATAACGTATTTTGGTCGCAGTTTTCTCAGCAACTGTAGATTGCAGATGCTTGAAATTTTAGCACACACTTTGTTGAGGTATGCCATATGGTGGGATTCATTTTTGTACTAATCCGATGTCAACTTCCTGTTTATCTGTGCATCTGTCCGTACCATACATAACATATTTTGGTCAGTTTTCTCAGCAACTACTGATTGCAGATGCTTGATATTTTAGCACCATAGTTGCCAACTCACCTGATTTCGTCGGGTTACACCCGATTTTTCGAC
This sequence comes from Saccostrea echinata, assembly GCF_033153115.1. Taxonomy (NCBI): domain Eukaryota; kingdom Metazoa; phylum Mollusca; class Bivalvia; order Ostreida; family Ostreidae; genus Saccostrea; species Saccostrea echinata. Next base: position 8,260,554 of record NW_026889800.1, read on the forward strand.
CCTTAACCCGATTATTTTTTATGACACGGCGGGTCATGCTTTTCATCCGATTTTTGCCGAACAAGGCGATAATCTCCCAATTTCCGGATTTGGTTCGTAAATTAGGTTGCACTTTTAACTTCCAGTTACAACCCCAGCTTGGATATACGTAAACAATGCCGATGGCTTTGTTCAGTAGGCCGTGTGTACCAGTAAATTATCAGTGCAGGTGTAAACAATTACCTGGGAGTTGTTTTAACAAATCAAAGTTTGAAGTCAATTTAAAATGGCTTCCGATAGAACGAGATGGTTATCAGGGCCAGCAGGAACAAATTGAACCAAGAAAAAGAGAAACGATATTTATGTCGGATTTATGTCCATATCAAGGAATCTTGGAAAACAACTTTCATTCAATAAAATAAAGTGCTCGAAGATAGTATAGGCATAGCTGTACATTTAATAGCACTTGTTAATTAAATTAATTCGAGAGAGGAAAAATAACTTCAAAACCAAAATTGGAATACTTTCAAATTTAGCTCAAAATTTCCATGTGCTTCAAATCAGCAATGCAGATTTTGAAAAGACTTTCCTTTAACTAATGAAACCATCAGTGCTCTTTTAACATGTAAATTTAATCAATATATATTAGATTTTTGTCATTGTAAGTTTAAGTCTCCTTTTAATAAAATAATTCTCAATACACAAATGCTTATATATACACATATATATAATTTAGTCATGGTAAATGTGTCGTGAATGTCGTTACGCGTTATGACCAGATTTTTTACTTTCCAAATCTGGTCATGACCAGATTTTTACATGTTGGAGGTTGGCAAGTATGTTTAGCACACACTTTGTTAAGGTATGCCATATTGTGGGATTCATTTTTGTACTAATCCGATGTCAACTTCCTGTTTATCCGTATGTCTGTCCGTACCATACATAACATATTTTGGTCACAGTTTTCTCAGCAACTATAGATTGCAGATGCTTGAAATTTTAGTACACTCTTTGTTTTGGCCTACAATATGGTGGTATCCATTTTTGTACAAATCTGATGTCAACTTCTTGTTTATCTGTGCATCTGTCCGTACCATACATAACATATTTTGGTCACAGTTTTCTCAGCAAATATAGATTGCAGATGCTTGAAATTTTAGCACACTCTTTGTCTTGGCCTACAATATGATGGGATTCATTTTTGTACAAATCCGATGTCAACTTCCTGTTTATCCATGCATCTGTCAGTACCATACATAACAAATTTTGGTCGCAGTTTTCTCAGCAACTACTGATTGAAGATGCTTGAAATTTTAGCACGCTCTTTGTTAAGGCCTACAATATGGTGGGATCCATTTTTGTATGAATCTGATGTCAACTTCCTGTTTATCCGTGTGTCTATCCGTACCATACATAACAAATTTTCATTGTAGTTTTCTCAGCAACTATTGATTGCAGATGCTTGAAATTTTAGCACGCTCTTTGTTTTGGCCTGCAATATGGTGGGATTCATTTTTGTACGAATCTGATGTTAACTTCTTGTTTATCCTTGTGTCTGTCCATAACTGAACTTGTGTACATTCACATCAGAATGTACATTCACATCAAAGCAGGGGTATTACTAGTGAGCATTGGCTCACAGACTTCTTGTTTTTTTTTGCACTACAACAGTGCAATTTTTTATTTCAAGAAATTGGTCTGATTTCAATATAACTTTGATTACAAATAGACAACTCTAAGATACATCATTCTTTTTACCTTTTTAGCTCTTGTGAGCCAAAGTCTCAAAGAGCTAATGCTATGGCCATTTGTGCGGTGTACGTAAACTTTTTAGAATATGAGCCATAACTCAAGAACCCCTTGGCCAATTATTGTCAAATTTGTCACAGGGTATCCTTGGCCCAAGGGCTCCCGTTTATAGTAAACTTAGGGTTTTGACCCTTTAACAAGGGGAGATAATTAGGAAAATAAAACCAAAAGTACTGGTTGCTAAAAGATCGTCTTCTCAAGAACCACCGGGCATATTATCACCAAACTTCCACAAAAGGATGAGGATATATTGTAGATTAAAATTTGCACGGGGAATCACCCTGAAACAAAGGGCATGGTCTCAAGGTCACTTCAAAGTTGACCAAAAATTACATTTTATTAAAATGTTGATATTTTGCTTACTATAAGGACTAGGATCATCAAATCTTGTCAGTTGATGCATCTAAGGACCGCACGTCACGTTGACTCAAAAGTAGTTCATGGTCACCTACTTTGTAAATTTTGTGGCCATTCTTTTTCAAAATGATTTAGAGGCATATTTTGAACAATTTAAGGCTTATTATGATCATCAAACTTTGTCAGTTGACAAATGACAGAATGAGACCACTATTCTTTAAATTTGCTTGTTGTGTCTTAGACTCATAATTCACATTATATCTACATGTACTGCAATCAACTTCAATGGATTCAAATATCTTTAATGAATTCTTATAAAAAAAATTTACTTGAATATATGTGTAATATACATGTACATGTAAAGATTATTTTAACATGTTACAAGAATTTAAATATGTCTTTTTTTCCCCTTGTAAAACATTTAAATAAATGAACCCAAGAATAACAGTAAAACCATTTTATCTCAATTTCATCTGGACCAAGATTAAACATCAAGATATCCAATGACTCCAGATAACCCTGCAGGGTAAAAAAAACTTAAAGAATAAGTGGTTGAGAGTACCAACTCACCTCAACATATAAATGGTATTTAGATATCGGTTTTTGAGATAATGAAGTTTAAGTTAAAGGCTAAAAAGAGGTTATGTTAAAATTTTCCACAAGTGACACTGTGTCTTACTTAAATCATCCTTGTGCATTTCTTGTAAGAGTATTTTTCTACTTACTGATTGTCAAACAAGGGAGATCATCAATTGGTAACACATTTGGATTACTTACTATGTAGTTATGTTGTGTAAATGTTTTGTCAAGAAATTATTATAACAGTGATGTAGCAAAACACTGATGATTCTGTAGTATGGCATGTTTTACTAACATGATTGCATCAAAGATGTTAGATTGATTGATTGATTGTATGTTGTTTAATGTCCCATTCGAGAATTTTTCACTCGTATAGAGACGTCACCATATACCGGTGAAGGGCTTCAAATTTTGACCTTTACTCGGCACTCAAGGCCATTGAGCAGTGAGGGATCTCTATCGTGCCAACGCCTGCCGTGACACGGGGCCTCGGTTTTTAAGGTCTCATCTGAAGGACCCACAACTTTCACTTCAAAGTGCCGAACGCCTGGCGAAGGAACAGTTGCTACCTAATTTTTATCGACTTAGGTCAGTCGCGGCCGAGATTCGAACTCACGACCTCCCGATCACGGACCAAGCGCTCTACCGACTGAGCTACCGTGAACGGTAAAAGATGTTAGATAAATAGAAGAGAAAAGTCAAAGTTCAAGAAATGAGGGTCTGGGAGTATTAGTGTTTTGGATACTATTTCAAGAGTACTGTTGGAAAGAGTACAGCTGAAATATATATCCACATGCGCACTACAGATTCAGAGTTCCGGAGTTGAGGTCTCTTGACATTTGGGTCAAAGAAGAAAGAGAATGTTAGCAAAGTTGACAATCTAAACACAAACATGTAACCTTTAGGTGGAAATTAAACAAATAATTATCCATTGCGTTAACTTACAAGCTAATTGATAAAAAGGAAGACCCACTCGTTGCTTTGCAACGAGCTTTGCTCTAGTTATTATTATTAAGTCTTCCGTTCACAACGGAAGACTTATAGTGATTGTATTGTTTCTTTTTAAGTCTTCCGTTCACAACGGAAGACTTATAGTGATTGTATTGTTTCTTTTTATTATTATTATTATTATTATTATTATTATTCCTCCCAAATTTTGTGAGCGCGATTACTCAGAGATGGTTGGATAGATTTTCACAATTTTTCACATGAAAGTAGGCTAATATATGAAGTTTATATAAAATTCCGTTTTTTGAAAAATTCACTTCCGGTCCGAAGTTACGGCCGAATTTCCAATTTTTAAATGGACTTTTGTCCGGAATTTTTCTCGGAAACGGTTTGAGGTAAAGATGTGAAATTTACAGGGGTATTAGATCATGACATTCTCTTTGTTTCGAAGTTGTTTTCGTGTGTTTCCGGTACTTCCTGTTCGAACCGGAAGTGAACTTGTGTTTGGTCAATTTTCAACTTTTTTGTTTTTTAATATTTTTTCAAGATATTATTATGTATAACAGAGGTTATTCTACAAATACTGAATATATAATTTGTTTTGAAATCAGATTCCACATTTTGCAGATTTTCGGTACCCTCATTTTCCCTATTTACATAGTGTGTAGACAATGGGCAAAGAAAGATAACTATGACTTGTAAGTGAGAATAGAACTTTCGAGATAAAGGCGGAAATAGTATCGATGACGTTAGAGACATATACACTCTCCATATCAAAATATTTAGACGTTCTATATTCACTCTTAAAAATTAAAGAGGACGTTGGTTACCGCTTCCAGTGCATGTAAAGCTTGAAGTTGCCAGTGTAGTGTAAGTCTGTATTGACAGTTAGTTAATTTACACATGAATATATCTAAAAAAAAAATCAATATATATATGCTAGGTAGCTAATTCAAGTAAATATATTATAAGCACTGAATATACATTTATAGTGATGGACAGGCATGCAGTTTTATCTATTTCGTATATTAAGTTCAGAATACGATAGTTATAAGCCTTCTATAATGCAGAAGATTTATTATTCTCTATGATCTGAATGCGAAATTATCCCGATTTCCGAGTTTTACTTTCGATATTAAAAAATATTACATACACTCAAAAAAGGAATTAAGCGATAGAAAATTGTAATACAGTACTGTTTTAAAGACTTTATAAATAAATTGATATCTGCCACTTAAAGAAAATCAATCTATAGATTAGATTTGGTTATTACATATATATTTGATAAAAGGTTAAATTATTTATGACACATGATCTATACTCTATATACCCAAGGAATTATAAAAGATGTGAAAAGGCGACTCTTGGATTCTTGTGAAATACTCAAAGAGTTAAAGAGTGTGTGAAATAATGGTACGCTATATGTTTCTTTTGAAAAAAAAAACATGATAAAAAAATTGTACAAGTCTGTTGATATGTGGGATAAGTATATCTGAATGAACACAATTTTATGCAATGATATATAATCATGTACATGCAACTGACATCCGTACTTTTCCTTGTAATTCATAAAATTATCTAATTCCTTTGAAGCCCCCCCCCCCCCCGTCTTGAATTTGAATTATATATTCGTTTTAGATTTAAATCTGGAACATGTGAATAACATTACCATTTACCTGTATACAGAATTTCATATTTTATAATTATGAAATGTTCAATTTACATGTCTGAGAGAGAGAGAGAGGAGAGATTCCCTCTTAATCCCGATCCAGACCAAAAATTAGTTCTTTATCGGTCACACCCATTCTTTATTTGATGTTTTCTGATTTCATAGTCAGTCATGGTCACATCCTGTATATTTTTCAGCTTAAAAAGTATCACACGAAGTGCACGTGTGTTGACCTGTCAATCAAAATCACTTGACGCTGTATGCACTGCAATTAAGTAGCCTGAGTTCGAAATGATCTTGAAGTATGATCTTTAAGTAAATCTGCTGCAACAAACTTGTGAAAAAAATAGAATAAAATAAAAAATAAAATATCTCGGTATTATGAACTTCGATTGTGGGACGTGGAGACCGGTCCTTTGGATGAGATCGTATAAATCGAGGTCCCTTGTCGCAGAAGATGCTGGCATAAAAAAGATTCCCCACTGCTCAATTGCGATAAATGCCAAAGTATAGGACAAAAATTTACAGTCTCCACCGGCGAGTGGTGGCGTCTCCATGTGAGTGAAAAATTCTGGAGAGGGACGTTAAACAACATACGTATAATCAATCAATCAATCAATCAATCGATTGCTGAAGAATTACTGTAATTGAATAATTTGTCTTATAGGTATGTTGTCAAATCTTGATATTATAACTTTACAAAACTCAGTGACTTTACGTTTAATGTGATACTAACTTAATTCATTGTATTTTTTTATAACACCATCACAATTATGCCAAAAGATACACACAGTGAAGTTTATGATAGTACGGTGTTCGTTCGTCTGTTTGTTTGTCTTAGAAATGATTGCAAACATTTTTTTTTTAAATTGCTAATGATATACGTATATCTCTTATAGGTGCCAAATGTATTATACAAGATTGATAATGAAAATCAAAGTACCTTAAGTACTGAAAGGACTTTTTTCCAGTTATTTTTTTCTTTCACAGTAAATATGATATGTATGTTTTTTACACAGAAAAAAGCAAATTCTTACAGATTTAGAAGAACGGAAGACTTTTTTGTTGCCATGGCAACAAGAGTCTAGTTATTATTATTATTATTATTATTCCTCCCAAATTTTGTGAGCGCGATTACTCAGAGATGGTTGGATAGATTTTCACAATTTTTCACATGATAGTAGGCTGATATATGAAGTTTATATAAAATTCCGTTTTTTGAAAAAATCACTTCCGGTCCGAAGTTACGGCCGAATTTCCAATTTTTAAATCGACTTTTGTCCGGAATTTTTCTCGGAAACGGTTTGAGGTAAAGATGTGAAATTTACAGGGGTATTAGATCATGACATTCTCTTTGTTTCGAAGTTGTTTTCGTGTGTTTCCGGTACTTCCTGTCCGAACCGGAAGTGAACTTGTGTTTGGTCAATTTTCAACTTTTTTGTTTTTTAATATTTTTTCAAGATATTATTATGCATAACAGAGGTTATTCTACAAATACTAAATATATAATTTGTTTTGAAATCAGATTCCACATTTTGCAGATTTTCGGTACCCTCATTTTCCCTATTTACCTAGTGTGTAGACAATGGGCAAAGAAAGATAACTC